>NC_028646.1:7493972-7495169 GCF_001406875.1 Solanum pennellii | reverse complement strand
GCAGTGGGCTTTGGGTCACCCAAACCCAACTTCTTGTAAATCGAGAGGGGCATGAGATTTATGCTTGCCCCCAGATCACATAATGCTTTCGCAAAATGTAATAGCCCGATTGTACAAGGAATAACGAACGCACCCGGATCTTCTTTCTTTTGGACCAGAGATCTTGTAACAATAGCACTACAATGCTGCATTCTATCATCATCCTCAAAAGTGACCGATCTTTTCTTTGTGACCAGATCTTTCATAAATTTGGCGTAACCGGGCATTTGTTCTAAAGCTTCTACCAAAGGGACATTGATAGAAAGTTGCTTCAACATAGTTATAAAACGCCGATATTTACCATCCTCGGTCTTTTTCAATAATCTTTGAGGAAATGGGGGTGGTGGCCTAGGCATAGGAGTTACCTTTTTAGGCACTTCAGCATCTTTTGCAGTGTTATCCTCTAATTCAGCATCAACTTCTACCACTTTATCAGATTCTTTTGTCACCTTTTTCTCATCAGATGGCATAGGTGGGTCAATGGTTTGCTTGCCACCGCGAGTAGTAATTGCCATACAATGTCCATCATTTTTCAGATTTTGAACAGTGTTGCTAGGAAGAGTGCCCGGTTGCCGTGTGTTCACAGTTGCAGATAGTTGGGCCAATTGTAACTCAAGTTGCTTAATTGATATTGCATGGGTATCAACTTTTTGCCCAATACTCGCTAAATCATTTCTCAACTCTTTATTGTGCTCATCACTAGCATCGAACCTCCTCATCATTTTATGCAACATACCCTCAACTCGCGACATACTACCTCCACCATCCCTAGGTGTAACTTCACGATTTTGAGAAGGAACATAGGGTCCATTCCTGTCGTTTCTATTACCGTAGTTACCACTGTTGAAGTTGTTGTCGCGATTGTAGTTTCCATCTCGGACATAATGACCCTCACGATTGTAGTTACCATAGTTCCGACCTTGGTTCCCTTGACCTTGGCGCCAATTATCCTGATTTGAGCCTTGGGCGCTTGGTCGGAAACCCCCCATCTGTTCATTTACTGCATAGGAATCCTCCTCATAATAACACTCATCGTTTTGTGGCGGTGGTTTCGACAAGTAACTGACTGCATTAATTTTTTCAGCACCCCCAATGACATGCTTTAGGACCAACCCAAGCTCAGTTCTCATTTGAGCCATTTCTTCACGAATCTCATCT
>NC_028646.1:7424397-7492231 GCF_001406875.1 Solanum pennellii | reverse complement strand
AAAAATCACTTGCAAGAATTCTCAAAGTAATCAATAATCTCACGAAAAGTCTTATGATTATCAAGAATCTGACAATACAATGTTTACCAATACGGATTTTAACAATCTAAGAGTCTAACTATCAGGTGTTTAACCTCAAAAACGAGGTTTTTCGAACTATTTATAAAAAAACAAAAACCTAATTAAACAAGAATTCTAATTGCTGGAAATCTGCCAAAACGCGGCTGGGTCGACGGACCTCGCGACAGACCGTCGTGGTCACAACGGACCGTCGTGGACTCCGTCGTCCCATACTTGGTGCAATTCTTCTGCAGCTTTCTTCATTCCCCTCGACGGCAGGTATGACGGACCGTCATAGGCACAACGGTCTGTCGAGGGTCTTCGTTCCAAAATACTTCAACTCTCGGAATTTGGGTACTGGGATCACTTCTCTGAACTTCACGACGATCCTGCAGGACGGACCGTCATAGCCATGACGGACCGTCACAAGCTTCGTAATCCCACACTTGGTCAGACTTCCCCATCTTCCTTCACCAGCTGCACTAAGTTGCCACCTACGGACCGTCACAAGCACGACGGACCGTCATAAGCTCCGTAGGTGGTCTCTTCTNTGCTCTGTAGGTGGTCTCTTCTGCATTTTTTCGCTCAAAATCTCCGCATTAAGCTTTGGACAGATTTCCTGCAAAACAAAGAGAAACTTATATCAAAATTAGCACAAAAAGGCTTTCGGACACACTAAACTTAAGGAAAAAGTATTAATTATACCGTGAAACCACGGTATATCAAACATGCAAATCATTTGAGAGTTGTTCTGCAGACTCTCAAAGATCGCCAGTTATTCGCTATGTTTAGTAAATGTGAGTTTTGGTTGCAATCCGTTGCTTTCCTTGGTCATATTGTATCTAGCGAAGGGATCCGCATAGATTCACAAAAGTTAGAAGCAGTGAAACAATGGCCCAGACCTACCTCTGCTACAGATATCAGATGTTTCTTAGCTCTAGCAGGTTATTATAGAAGGTTCGTGGAAGGATTTTCATCCATAGCCTCACCATTGACTAGGTTGACTCAGAAGATGGTCAAGTTCCAATGGTCAGATGATTGTGAGAAAGCTTTGGAAAATTGAAAACTAGATTGACTACAACTCCTGTCTTGACTCTACTAGAGGGTTCAAATGGTTATGTGATCTGTTGCGATGCATCCAGAGTTGGCCTTGGTTGTGTGTTGACTGCTTAAGGAGCATGAGAAGAACTATCCAACTCATGACCTCGAGCTTACATCAGTGGTGTTTGCACTCAAGATATGGAGACAATACTTGTATGGTGTTCATGTAGATGTGTTCACCGATCATAAGAGCCTTCAGTATGTGTTCACCCAGAAAGAGTTGAATCTTCGCCAGAGGAAATGGCTTGAGTTCCTTAAGGATTATGATATGAGTGTGCATTATCATCCTGGAAAGGCGAATGTAAAGGCCGATGCTCTTAGTAGATTATCTATTCGTAGTGTAGCCCATGTTAAGGAAAAAAGAAAGGAGCTAGTGAAGGATGTTCACAGGCTTGCTCGCTTGAGAGTTTGCTTTATGAGCATATCAGACAGCATTCTAATAGTTTAGAATAGTGCAGAATCGTCTTTGGTAGTGGAGGTTAAGGAAAAGCAAGAGAGTGATCCGATCTTGCTTGAACTAAAGGGTGCAGTCAACAATCAGAGAGTGGAGGTTTTCTCCCAAAGGGGAGATGGTGTACTTCGCTACCAAGGTAGATTGTGTGTTCCTGATGTGGGAGAGTTGAGGCAGCATATTCTTGCAGAAGCTCATAATTCCAGGTATTCTATTTTATCCAGGTGTCACTAAGATGTATTGCGATCTGCGGGAAGTCTACTGGTGGAATGGCATGAAGAGGGATGTAGCAGACTTTGTGAGTAAGTTCCCCAATTGCCAGGAAGACAAGGTAGAACATCAGAAACCAGGAGGTATGACTCAAGAGATCGATATTCCTACTTGGAAGTGGGATGTGATAAATATGGATTTCATCACTGGGCTACCTCGTACTCGCAGACACCATGACTCAATTTGGGTGATAGTTGATAGGATGACTAAGTCTTCTCGCTTTTTGGTGGTCAAGACTACATATTCGGTCGAGGACTATGCCAAGCTTTACCTTACTGAAATTGTGAGGTTGCATGGGGTTCCTTTGTCTATCATCTCAGATAGAGGTCCTTAGTTTACCTATCATTTTTAGAAGTCATTTTAAAAAGGTCTTGGTACTCAAGTTAACCTTAGTACAGCATTTCATCCACAGACGGATGGGCAGGTAGAGCGTACCATTCAGACCTTAGAGGATATGTTGAGAGCTTGTGTGATCGATTTCAAAGGTATTTGGGATGATCACCTTCCTCTTATTGAGTTTACCTACAATAATAGCTACCATTCCAGCATTCAGATGGCCCCTTATGAGGCTTTTTGTGGGCGTAGATGTAGATCTCCTGTTGGTTGGTTTGAAGTAGGTGAAGCAACTTTGATAGTGCCAGATTCAGTCCTTTATACTATGGAGAAAGTGCAACTCATTAGAGATAGATTTAAGACAGCCCAAAGTCGTCAGAAATCTTATGCATATGTAAGGAGAAGGGAACTAGAGTTCCAAGTTGATGATTGGATTTTTCTGAAAGTATCACCTATGAAAGGGGTGATGAGATTTGGAAATAAAGGGAAGCTCAGTCCTAGATATTTAGGCCCTTACAAGATCTTGAAAAGGATTGGCAAGGTGGCATATGAGTTAGAGTTGCCAGCAAAATTAGCAGCACTGCATCCGGTCTTCCACATCTCACTCTTGAAGAGGTGCGTGGGTGACCCAGCCTTTATAGTGCCATTAGAGAGTGTGGCGGTGAAAGATAGTCTTTCTTATGAGGATGTACTAGTTGAGATTCTTGACCCTCAGGTTAGAAGGTTGAGAAACAAAGAAGTCGCTTCAATCAAGGTTTTGTGGAGGAGTCAGTCCGTAGAGGGAGCTACTTGGGAAGCAGAAGCAGCCATGAAATCCAAGTATCCTTACCTTTTTTGTTCCGATTCCACTCCAGCTTGAGGTAATATTTCCTCTTCAGTTTTACAGTCATTCATGCGTAAATTCAGTTTTAGAATCATGTTCCCTCAGTTTGTACTTTCATTTTTAGCGTAATTGCATGTACTCAAAACTCAATTCCGTCAGAACCCAGTTCTCAGTGTTTAGTAGTAGGGTTTGCATCTCTCTCCCTCTATCGAGGATGAATGTTCCCAAGGGGGAGATAATGTAACACCCCGTAGCCAAAAAAGACCAAAAATTAGTTTTTCCAAAAAATCTGCAGATGCTACCAACTGTGGCATCGACGTACCGTAGGCTGAACCACGGTTCGTCCTGCACAATCATCGATGGGATAAGAAACTCCCAAAAATTTCAGCCTAGAAAATTTTGTTAAGTCTTAGACGACGGACGGACTTACGGTCCGTAGATCAAACGACGGTCCGTAGTCCGTGAATGTCGATCAAGACTCCCTTCAACCACTCTCAGACAAGAGCTACGGATGACTAGCATGATTCGTAGGTGGACCTACGGTCCGTAGGTGGAAAATTTGCAGCCAGTTAAAGAGAAATGCAGTTGGATCAATTAAAATGATCGTAACTCTTAGGACAAAATGAATTAGGTCTCTCATGACCTACTCACGGATAGATAATTTAATTATCTTTCCATATCCACCGACCTTGCTAAAATCAGACCTCCGAGTAAAACGTTATGCCTATTTTAGTAAAGGCCTGTCGAACAGGCCCGCACGACGGACCCAACGACGGGGCATCGGGATCACGACATACCGTCAGTCCTGGCCGTCGTGAGGCCCGACAGCAACCTTCCCAGGGGTGTTTTTGACCTTTCCCACTCTGTTTAAACACTAAGTTAAGTTGTTTTGACCCTAAATCATCAAATTTTAGTCAGTTTAAGCCTAGAAACATAATTAAAATATATCAAAGTCAAATCATTAAATCAAAACTTAGAAAATTAGAAGCAAGAGAGGAGAAAGAAGCTCAAGAACCCTAGTTCAAGAACGCCACAAGCTCCAGCAGTTCTAGCCCCGAAACTTAAGTATTTTTCCGTGGATTTCATCACCAGGTATGTGGTATTTCACTAGTGGGTTCCCTTCACCCATTAGGTCCTTAGTTTTAGTCAGTTCTTGATTCTCTTATCATGATTAAACCTAGGGTTTCTAGACCTTTGATATAACTTCATGAATTTAATAAATATATGTTCCAAATCATATTATCATGTTATTACTCAGATTATCACATAAATTTCATAACCCTAGCTTTGTATTTATTTAGTTCTTGAATTACACATGCTAGGTCATATATTTCAGACACTTCAGATATACATGCCTCAGTTATAAATTCATAATTACCAGATTAATTGTTGAATTCTCAGTTTGCATGTTCAGTTTTGAGCTATCCAGTATTTAAAGAAATTCAAATATAATCAGTTAATTTATAAAATTCATTGGGAGTAGCATAATACCGAGTTGGACTAGGGTTTAGCGTACCCAATAGTCCCTGAATTACTAGCATAGTAGGTTGTAAGCCCCCTCTGTGGGCAATCAGTTTAGTGATCACGTCAACATGCCTTTATACCTTTGGCAGGGTATATTGGGTCCTCTCGATGGGGCGTATACATCGGACTCCACATTTAGCTCATGTGGTTTTATTATCGGTTATTAGTACCTCCCACAGTTCAGTCAGACTCCTTGCATTAACCATTTATCAGTAAATTCAGTATTCAGTTTCAGCATGTTATAAATTGGTCATTGCATCCAGTTAGCTCAGAAATCAGCACATCACGTTCAGATTATTATACTTGCTTTTGTGCTTGTTCAATTATGTTTTATTTCAGCTTTACTCTATCCTACATGCTCAGTACCTTTCAAGTACTGACGCATACGTGCGCTACATCTTCTCATGATGTAGGTTCAGCTTCTCAGCATCAGATCACGCATAGATCGATTTCCCGATCTCCAGTTCAGCAGATTTAGTGGTGAGTCCTCATTCTCCGAGGACAATATTCATGAGTTTTATTTCATTCTTTAGTCATTTAGTTTCAGTTTTTGCTAGATTTAGCTGGGGCTTGTCCCAGTATTTCTAGTCTAGTTTAGAGGCTATTTTCAGACATAATTAGATTCAGCTTAGTATTGAGTTAATATTTCTTTTGTATTAAACTCATTGTTTTTAAAGATCTCAGTTATAGAATATGGGTATTCCCCATCTTTTCATTTAAGTATGATTTAGCTTCCGCAACAGTTTATTATCTTTAGTATGCTCATGATCATGCCAGCACGATTAGACTTAGGTTTTTAGAATTTCAGCATATTACCATGAATTAGTTAGTTGTATGTTCCAAATCAGATTTCCATGTTATTACTCAATTTATTGCATGAATTTCAGAACCCTATAGCTATGTGTTTCTTTAGTTATTAAATTACACATGCTAGGTTAGATATTTTAGTTACATCATATATACATGCATCAGTTATTAATGTATCATGATCATATTAATTGTTGCATTCTCAGTTTGCATGTTCACTTTTGAGATATGTAGTATTTACAGAAACTCATTCATAATATGTTAATCACTTAATTTTTTCTGAGTAGCATAATATCGAGTTCGACTAGGGTTCAGCGTACCCAAATGGTCCAGAACTACCAGCCCAGTAGGTTGTAGTGCCATCTGCGGGCATCAGTTTAGTGATCACGCCAGCATGCCTTTATACCTACTGCAGGATATATTGGGTCATCTCGATGGGTGTATACATCGGACTCCACATTTATCTCATATGGTTTTATTATCGATTATTAGTAGCTCCCACAGTTCAATCAGACTCTATTGCATAACAGTTCAGTTAGTAATCAGTCTCAGCTAAATTTGTTCATTGCATCCGTTAGCTCAGTATTTAGTAAATCATGTTCAAAATATTATTCTTACTTTTCTACTCGTTAAGTAATGTATTATTTCAGCTTTACTCTATCCTACATGCTTAGTACCTCTCAAGTACTGACGCACACGTGAGCTACATCTTCTCGTAAAGTAGGTTCAGTTTCTGAGCATCCAGATCACGCTTAGATCGACTCTCAATCTCTATTTCAGCAGAATGAGTAGTGAATCTTCATTCTTCAAGGAAAATAGTCATGAGTTTATTTCAGTATTGTTAGTCTTTTAGTTACAGATTTTGCTACACTTAGCTGGAGCCTGTCCTAGCATTTCTAGTCAATTAGAGGCTATTTTCATACATAGTTAGATTCAGCTTAGTATTGAGTTAATATATTCTTGTATTTAACTCATCATTGTTTTCATTTATCTCAGTTATAGCATATGGGTATTTCCCATCTTTTCATTCTAAATATGATTTAGCTTCCACATCAGTTTATTATCTTTAGTATGCACATGATCATGCCGACAGGGTTATTTTGGGATCACTTGTGGTCCTAGGTACCGTGTTCGTGTCTCGAGGATAGCTTGGTGCATGAAAACTTGGTATCAGAGCACTAGGTTTAAGTGTCCTAGGATTTTTGAAAAGCCGCACTAAGTAAAGTTCTTTTCATGGGTCTGAAATGCACCACATCTAATGAGAGGGAGGTACGAAGTGTTTTAGGGAAAACTTCACTTTCTTATTACTCTTATCGTGCGTAAGGTATGATCTAATTCCATTCTAAATCAAGGTTGTACGTTTCAGATCATGCATTCTTGTAGAGCTAACGTTAGGAATGCGAATGCTAGGAATGCAAATGCAACCCTCTAGTCCCAGATCAGGAAGTCTACAATGCTGAATTTAGGAATGTCGTTCAGATGTTGGCTCAGAGTGTCGCCAACCAGAATAATCAGCGAGTTCAAGCTCTTATGAATGTTAATGGTGGATCAGCATCATAAAGGGTCCATGAATTTGTTAGGGTGAATCCGCCTGTGTTCTTAGGATCACAAATTGATGAAAATCCTTAGAATTTCTTGGATGAGATCAAGAAGATATTTGAGGTGATGCAAGTCACTGGAAATGATCAGGTTGAATTTGTCACATCTGGGGAGCACCCCCTAGACGTAATTGGTATCGTCGTCCTCTTTGAGGACTAAGACTAGCCTCTTAGCTTACATCATTACATTCATAGGTCAAAATTAGCGGAAATTTAAAACTTTTCATTACTTATACATTGAGGTTTACATAGACATATACATACACATAGTATATATAGAGAGAATATACATAGACCCTTCGTAGATGAAGATTACTTGGTCTTCTACTTTTATTGCATATAGATATATAGAAATATAACATAGTCTCAAATAGTGGTCTCATCTCATAACCACCTACTAAGAGTATAACAATTTGGGCTTAGACCATGCATCAATGAAATAAGACCACATATAGGTCATACAATGTTTAATATCTAAATGAAAAGGAAAGAAACATAAAAGTCTTAATACTAAACCAACTTCATAAGTGTGATAGTGGCATTGCCCTCGGAAAGTGAGGACCTACCCAACTTGGATGATAAAAAATTCCAAGTCTTCTTCAAAGTCGTCTCCAAAATTCCTTCAATGAACGGAACCTAAAATGTTTGGGAAAAGGAAGAAATGGGGTTAGTACACCACTTATACTAAGTATGAGACCATATGCACACATATCATGAAATCATGCTAAGAAAAGGGATATTTCATAAAGGTATGGAATTTACTTTAAAAAGCTTTATGCACATTCAATAAGACCATACCAATTAATAAAACATATTCATTAAGTCATAGGCATGTACATCACAACACCAACAACACTAAGTCTAGTCAAGTCAACATGCAGATCATATAATTGAAACGCATAGTCAAAGTAAATCTATCATCAAGTTATAATAGCAACAAGCATGAATAAGAGCACATTTCAACATAACCAAAGCAAGACCATTACTCATGACCCTCTTTAAATCCATTTGTGCAATGACTAAGAAAAGCCCCATAACCTTACCTAATCAAGTAAACCTATCAAGAACCATAAACAATGTCTAACTTCACATAACATAACATTAAGAGTACATAATATCATACTTTACCAATATAGACCAAATACATGTTCATAAGAGTAATCAACATCAAATAATGTCATTAACATGTAAGATCAGAATATACATATCATTTTCATTTATAAGCATATACATACATACGAACATCCTGCTAAGATTTTCCTTAAGGCTAACTAGTGCAATGAATAGGTAGATACCCGTACCTAGACAAAGTTACACCCCTTAAGTCATCTTAGTTAGAGTTGAATCCTTTAGTTCATTTTACCTTTCTGGGAACATCTTGCCTTAACTGGCATAGACCACATGAGCTAATGTGGAATACGGTATCATGGAAACCTACACCGAAGGAAGGCGGAATACTTGCCAAGATAGTACCAAAACATGAACATAGCAACTACGTGGATCCACTAGCTAGTATTCCTATAGGCGCAACATAGTTCAAGAACTAGGAGATATAGTTGGGTGCCTCTTTATGCAACATGCATTATAGTCTCCAATCTAAAGAGTACATTAGTGATCATACATGTTAATCTATTCATAATATCCAAAAGAAATCATAAAAAAAAGTAATTCATAACATCAATTTCGTATTGGATGAAAACCCACTTGAAAATTTAACTTTTGAAATCAATTTGATGGAACCCTTTGAGGAAAGAGGTCTCAAAGGTTAAAGGAATCACATACCTTACTAATTGATGAAGATTGATGGAGAAAATTGACCTTTGCATCCCTTGAACCCACCTCTACCTTGGTCTTCAATGGGGTTTCTTTGGGAGAGATAATGAAGAGAGAAGGAAGGGAGTTTTGGGTTTGGGAAATTATGAGAGCTTAGGTTAGTCTAATTAACTTTGGGGATTTATATAGGTGGTTAAATAACTTAATTAGACCTCATGTGACCCTAATTAACCTCCTAACTAAGCTAACTAATTAATTAACTTAAGTTAAATGTGCAGCAAAACAGTTTCCTAACAAAGAAGACCCCGATCGACGGTTCGTCTGTGAGACGACGGCCACAGGACCCTCCGTCCTGTTGGTCCGTCGACTTGGTCATAGACTATGCAAAGTGATTTTGTCTAAGTGACCATCCACGGTGTCCATCGACTCCCCGTCGATTCACACACGCCCCGTTGATGGCACTCGTTTGTGCACACTGCCTTGGGCAGTCCTTTGACCCCAAAGTGCAAGGGTCCTCCTCAAGGGCCCTTGGTTGGTCCTTGGAGAGTCATGCCCGGATGTTTCAACTATAAAGTAGTTCTAATACATGATAGACTCCCTTCCACCAATTTTTATCATTTTCCTACTCTTAAAAGCTAGTCAAAAAGGCTAAGGCATGCTAGTACCTCATTGAACTAGTTTCTGGACGTCATGGATGTTCTTGGATGATTTGATATCTAGACTTCCTAAATGACTTATATTAATTAAAATAGATCTTAAACCAGTGTCTAAACCTTATAACACTCATGTTAGGCTCTAGAACACGTCTTAGATTTTCGAAGTGTTACAGAATTGGCATTATACCAGCTGAAAGATGTTGCTTATATTTGGTACACTCAGTGGAAGAAAAATAGAGGTATAGATGCAGCTCCTATTACTTGGGATTGCTTTAGTGTGAACTTTTTGGACAGGTTATTCCAATAGAGTTGAGAGAAGCAAAGGCCCAGGAATTCATGAACTTAAGGCAGGGTAACATAACGCTCCAAGAGTATGGGCACAAATTTAACCAACTCTCCAGGTATGCTCCTCACATGTTTGCTGACTCAAGGGCTCAGATGAATAATTTCTTGTATGGAGTGTCAGATTTGGTGAAAACTGAGTGCAAAAATGCTATGTTACCGGGAGATACGAACATCACTAGGCTTCTGACTTATGCTCAACAGGTTGAGGGTGATAAGCTTAGGGAACAGGCCAAGGATAATCAGAAGGCTAGGACTGGGAACTATGAATATTCTCAGCAGAAATCAGGTGGTGGAAATCGGTCTCAGAGTCAGCAAAAATTTTCAACCCCAACCCCTTAAACAGTTAAGTGTTCCATCCTCCAAGCACATGTATGATTAGAAGGTTAGCGCACCAAGATCTAAGTCTCAGGAAGTGTTTCAGGAACCAAGACTTACCCCACTTGACCTAAGTGTAGTAAGAACCATCCATGGGAGTGCCTCGCAGGAAAGGAAGGATGTTTTGGGTGCGGTCAGTCTGGTCACAGGTTAATGGATTGTCCTTCTAGACAGGGTCAAGGAGGTGGTAATGGTAGAGCTCAGTCTACAACTTTAACAGCACCAGCAAGTCGCCCGACTTAGCAGGGTAACTCATCTGGTATAGGTGACGGCCAGCACAACAACAGGTTGTATGCTCTTCAGGCTCGCCAGGATCAGGAAGGTTCTCCTGATGTAGTCACTAGTACGTTACGACTTTTTAACCTTGATGTTTATGTATTGTTAGATACAGGGGCTACTCTTTATTTTGTAACTCCTTACATAGCAGTCCAAGTCAGTGTTAGTACAGAAAGTCTCTCAGTTTCTTTCTCAGTCTCTACTCTAGTTGGTGACCCAGTTATAGATAGACGGGTATACAGAAAATGCCTTGTCACATTCTCTCAGAAAGTCACCTCAATAGATCTTGTAGAGTTAGAAATGGTAGACTTTGATGTCATTCAAGAATTGGATTGGCTACCTTCATGTTATGCCTCAGTCGATTGTAGAACTAGGATTGTTTATTTTCAATTTCCAAATAAACCAATCTTAGAGTGGAAGGGTAGTAGCTTAGCGCCTATGGGTCAATTCATTTCTTACCTTGAGGCCAGAAAGATGATCTCTAATGGTTATCTCTATCATCTAGTTCGGGTTAAGGATTCTAGCTATTAAACCCCAACTCTTAAGTCAGTTCCATTTCGTTATGTATCAATTCAAATCGAAAGATATTGATACTTAAGTACATGTTACTTTCTTTTGTCCAAAAATTATTCTTATTCTTTATCTTTGCATTAGTGGGGGATTGTGAATAATATTCCTTTTCTTTAATTGAAAAGATAAGTTACATCTTTTAGCTCTCCGTAATTAATCTATGTGAACATTGCTAAGTTGTAAGTATATGTGAAACAGGTGAGAAACTTCCACATTAATGGTTCACATTTATCTCAATTGTCAGCTTCTTAACTTGGTCAGAAAATACAAAAAGCATTCAGAAGAATTGTAGTTACTTTTGTATTATGACAAATTTTTCATTAAAGTAAGAGTAAATTATTTGTTTCTTATATTTGATGGTTGAGAACGTAAATAATTTTCCTATTTAAGGAGTATCATTTGGGAGCTAAATACATAGAAGAAAAACAAAAAAGACATTCCTTTTATTTACTATCTCATCCTCTAATTCCTTTATTCGCTTAAATAATTCTTCTTCCTATTGTAAATTTCTGGGCAATTGTTTTTGTGCAACTCCAAACTTTCAGTCATGAGTGCACGTGTTTGAGAGTAACTTTGGAACCTTGGGAAGCGATTGGCTACAAGGATTTACACCGGATCGAGTCGGGTCGAAATCACTTTCAAGGCAATGGCTTGCCTCGACATGATATTTGTGATGAGTTATTTAGTACTTTATAATTCTAATCCAATATCAAAATTGTCAAATATTTCCCAACAAACCTAAAAAAAATAAAAGATAAATTCAGGGACAATTGTCTATTAGGTGGGGACTTTAATGAAATACTATGCTTAATAGATGAGATTGGAGGAAAACCTATAAATAATTCACAAGCTAATAATTTATGTGAGATTGTTAACTACCGTGAATTGATAGATATGGGCTATAAAGGTAGTTGCTACATGTGGCTAAGCAAAAGATTCAAGAAAAGTCCCAAATTATACTATTTATTATTTTGTTTGATGTTCTAGGAGTGGTCATCATATATCTCTAATTAAGGACTTTATTAAATATTCAACATTTTCACAAAATATAAATTGATAATTTTTAAAAATCTACAATTATAGCAGAAACTCATAAGCATACAAAAATCTAGAGGAACAACCATGTTGATTTCCATAAAACTAATTTTTTACTACTCTTTCTTACAACTATATATTCTGAACAAAAGTTTTGTACATCTAAAACATATTATTTTTAAAAAATATTTGATAAATACCAGTATGATGCAAATTTAATATAAGAAAAAAAAAAATTACCTACCTCTCAGGGAGAGAAAGAATTGCAGACTCAAAAAGAGCTTTGGGGAACCAAGAAATTGGAGTAGAGAATAAAAAATTGATGGATAAAAGATGGATAGACGATTTATTTATTTACTTCTTTCTTATCAAAAAATTTTGAGATAATGAACAGATATATTACATTAATCAATTAATTATTAACTGAAGCAACTTTTGTATGGTAACTAGTTAATATAATATTGTATAAGTACTTAATATATGTATTACAACTTCTACGATTGGTTTCCTACTCACTTACCAAAAGATAAATGATTAAGATTCTTATCTAGTAATCAATCTGACTTTTTGAATTAAAATATATTCTAGTAAAAATAATTTTATGTTTAAGATGAGAACATATTATATTTTTATTGGGTATTAATAAGATTTTATACCATCGATTGTTGTATTTATGTTTTATGTTTTAGTAGCATTTCCCTTTTTTTTTAAAAAATGAAAATCTTAGGTCAAAGGTTGATAAACTATGCATCTTCATTTGGGATTTATAATGTAAATATGATGTCTTCTCGAATGTTTATAGTTAATATTTTGTTTATATTATTTCAAAGTGAAACATAGTAATAACTACTATTTTTTGTTTTATGTATTCATTTGAGATTGAAAATACTCGAATATCTTCTTGATGGTCTATGTTTAGTAATTTTTTCATTTTAAGTAAGACATAGTTGATTACTTGGTTGTTGCACGTGTCTATTTGGGAATGAAAATGTAAAATTAACATCTTATCGAATTTCGAACAAGCAGAGTGGGGTGACCTGCTGGAGCTGTTGAGGTTGTAGACTGAGCCTTGTTGCCTTCTTGTCCTTTCAAGGCAGAAGGGCAATCCTTGAACCTATGACCAGAATGCACTTTGGACAAGATGGAAAAGTCATGTTACCTGAAGTACTCCCCATGAGACCTAGTGCCTTATGTCCTTCCTTTTTTATTCTTCCGAAACCTGGGGATGGAGCGCTAGCAGATGAAGGCGTTGGGGCGGTAGACCTCTCCTGAAATTGTGAGTGATTTCCACAGCACGACCTATGCTGAGAGTATTCATAGTTTCCTGTTCTAGCCTTCTAGCTATCCTTAGTCATTTCATTGAACTTATCTCCCTCAACCTGCTGAGCATGAATCATTAGTCTAGAGATATCCATATCCCCCAATAGCATAGCTTTCCCGCACTTGATCTTCACCGGATCGGATACTCTAAACAAAAACTTACTTATTTGCGGCAATCATATGTGGATCATAACGACGTATTAGAAAGGAGAAGCTAAATCACACTTCACGCTCTATACGAATAAAAAAAAGAAGGGAAATTTTCTTATAACACCTAGTACCCTGTCTCTCATAGGTGTGGCACGCTTCACATTCATGAAAGAGACTCTACTTAGTGCGACTTTCAGACACCCTAAGACTCTTGAATCTAATGTTCTAATACCATATTTGTCATGCCCTGAGGTTACCCCCTAAACGTAAACAATACATAGGATAACGAATGACTCTAAGCTAACCATGAGTCCTACATATAAAAAGCATACAGAAAAATAACTATGTGAATCATATATTATGCGGAAGCTAAAAATAGTGGATATCTGTAATGGGGAAAACCCAACTAGTCTAAATTTATAAGATATAATAAGAGTTTAGTGATGACTAAAATAACGCTTAACAACTCAACTTGAATCTACTAGTATGTCTGAAAAGCCTCTAACTAAATTGAGTTATTGGGTCATGCCCCGGGCTAACTCTAACAAGACTAAAAAGTAAAGCATGTTTATTCTTCTCAAAGTTTGAGTACTCAGTCGCCTCTAAAGCTATTGAATTTGGACTAGGATTCAAACTAAGCGTGATTATTATGTTGAAAGCCTGAACCTACATCATAAAATTATGTAGCACAAAAGTGTGTTTCGATGCATTTAATGTATAAAACATGCATGATATAGATATCTAAGCTAGATATACATTCAGATCTATCTATTTATACTACCTTAAAAACACGAATTCTACCCTACATATGCATAAAACACTCATCTATATATTTGAATATAATATGTCCTCTTGAAAGATTCTGGCATTTCAAATAAGTTGTGACCTTTTTTGAAATGTTGTGACTTTACTAAAAGGTTATGAATTTTCCAGTAGGTTTTGACTTAAAGATAAGTTGTGATTTTTACAGTGAATTGTGATATCACCGAGAAGTTGTGACTTTTTCAAAGGATTGTCACTTTTTCGATGGGTCATGACTTTTCTGATAACACACAATATGCACATGTTCATACTACCCTTTGTTGGTTATAAATAGAGAGGCTCTAATTTTCCCCCACAAAAACCTTTTAATGTTCATCTTAAAGTTTTAAAATATTCGTATAATTTATTGTTTTTGAGTGTGTTTAATAGGTCAAGAAAATTTGAGGTACCGCTATTTTAATGAAGTAAATCATTCTATCTTAAGAGTTTATAGAATCTCGTGAACTTGAGGAAAATAAGTTTTCGTGATACAATAATTGTTTGTCTTTATTTTAGTTTAATATATACAGTAGTATGGAATGTTCCAATATACGAAGGTAACCTGAAGCAGTCTAAATTTGTTTGTTTTTTGTAAAGAATTTCTCCTTGTGAAGCAGATATATGCTTCTGGATATTTTTTTTAAAAAAATATTGACTTCTCATGAGTAAGAGAATTGTAAAGAGTTTTTTTGTTGATGCTCAAGACATAAAAATGACTTTATTTGCAATGCTATTAATGTGATTGAGATTTTCAGAAATGACGTTTGGTTGAAAGGTGTATTAGTTTAATTTTTATTTTAATTTAATTACTAATTTTTATGAAAGAAATATTTTAATTTTAGCAAATCCTTATGTGTGGGGGGGGGTGGGGAGTGCGTGTGTTGTACATGCGTACGCGCGTGCGTGCATGCTTGTGTGTGCTTGTCTTTGTGTATTTTTATTTAAATTAAAGTAATGCATTTGTCATGAAAGTATCATCATGTTAACAAGGTTTTCTAACTTCATAATATATTATTTTAAAATGTTCTGATTTCTTCTCTTTTTTCTCTAAAACAAAATTTATAGCAAATAGAAAAATATGTGAATTATTTAAAATTTATCATTTGCAAGATAAATTTTACATTAATTAATATGAAATAAACATGCAATACATAGAAAGCTATAAAGTGCAAAGTTGGACTACTATTTCCTTCCTACACAAAATTAAAATCTAATTAACTATCAAAATAAACAATATAATTAATGGGAAACTTATGCAGTTAAGCAAACTTATACTATTTAATTACTCATCATAGATATAGTTTGCTATAATAACCACTTGTGACTAATATTATACATTAATTACATTGCTGACTTTGAGTTTGTATAAATAATCACGTTTGTATATGTATAATTCGCAAAAATATACAAATACATAAGTATAATATACAATTATCTAACCGATATACATATACAATTCCCCTCTCTCCCACTCTCTGCCCTCTCTCGCTCGCCTCTCTCCTCCTTCTCCCAAACTCGCTTGCCATATATACAATGCATATGTATAATATACAATTATCTAACTGATATACATATACAATTCACCTCTCTCCCACTCTCTTTCCTCTCTCGCTCGCCTCTATCCCCCCTCTTCCAATTCTGCTCGCCTCTCTCCTCCCTCTCCCAGTCTCGCTCGCCTTCCTTCTCCCTCCCAATCTCGCAAGCCATATATACAAATATATATGTATAATATACAATTATCTAACCATATACAAATATAATTCACCTTTCTTCCACTCTTTTCACTCTCTCTCGCCTCTCCCCTCTCGCCCAGTCTTGCTCGCCTATTTCCTCCACATAACATGTAGCTATGAATTGTAATTATCAAACTATAGCTACGAAGAGTAATTACACTATTTTTAAGTGGCTATAGGTGAAAGTTCTCCTTAATTAGTTAGAAGTCCTATTTATTTAATTATTTCAATGCGGAATGAATAAGAAACTCAACAATTGCACTTTAATTGTTTATTTATGACATTATAAATTTTGTTACTTATTAGTAATTGTTCCAAATGTTATTCACACCCTTTTACCTGAATTATGAATTTTGTTAGTTATTACATTTTTGTTGTCTTCATCTTTAGTATCATCTTTTTTCTCAATAAGTTTTTACATTCTTATACCACCCCTATGTACGTGATAACATAACACTGTTTGTAACCATTAAACGAATCATGCCTAACTGTATAAACTGAAATTATTTACAAGGATATGAACTATGTGGGCACGTAGTTCTGGGACGTAAGGGTACGCTAAACACTAGTCCAATTCGGTGTTAAGTCTACTCTCAACTGAATAAGAAAAGCTAAAATGCACTCAAATACTAAGTAGCTCAAAATAGTTGATATGCTATCTTAGAATGCAACATTTATATGCTAAAGATGTGACATTCAAAATTTGAAGCATGATTTTCTGCCTGATTTGCCTTGCGAGCATAATTCATGAAGTATGATAAATTTACACAAACAAAGATTCTGAGTTCTATGCATGCAACTACACTAATTGCCAAGAAATAGATTATTCAGATCATGGAAACTATAACAACTAAAATCCCAATAAATCTTCAAAATATGGAAGCCTTAGGTTTGAACAGTTTATGAGAAACCACAGAATTAAGTGAATGCTAGGGATCTCATGGGTGAAAAAAACTCACTAGTGAAATCCCAAGTACCTCGTAATGAAAACTATGGAGAAATCCTTTGAATTTCGGGACTGAACTTGAAGAAACCTCCGTTTGTTCTTGGGAGAAACTGTCGCCTCTTTCTATTCTTTTCTTTCTAACCTAGATGATTTTAGGAGAACGAGAGTTTTACGTAGTCTAATGACTAGTTTACAGAGATTAGATTGAGTAAATGATGTAGTTTATGTACCAAACACATAGGGGAAAAGACCAATGCGACCCTAACTTTAATGATGTTGAAGTGACTTCAAACAGGCTTCACGAGCCGTCTAGAGCACCACGGCCCATCAAGTGGATTGTGAAGATGCTTAGCCCAACATGACTTCACTAAAACGAGCATAACGTTTTAGCTCGACATGACTTCACTAAAACGAGCAAATCGTTTTACTCCGGGCTAGCAAACTTGGTGGTGTTGAAAAGAGGAATCAAAAGACCTTTAATTTGATAGGTCGTGGGTCACCCAAGTCATTTTCTGTTGAAATATATGATCATTTGAAGTTGACTCAAACCTCAAATTCTATCAAGCCTCTTTCACGATCCACTTCACGGCTCGTGTGAAGCTCCACGGACCATGTAGTGATCAATGGTCCTTCACAATAGCCATGGTGGTTCTGTGTCCCCTTCACAGACCACTTTACGGCCCATGTAGAGCTCTACCACTACAAAAGAAAGTGTGAATTACATTAAGATTTTCGTGGAGATTAGTATTAAAATTCACAGTAAACTTATTTTCTATAAATTTTCATATTAATTCTCAGGAAAATGACCATGTAATTCATATTTTTCTTGTATTATACGGAGAGTTTAATTGTTTGTGGTTTTTCACCTTTTGTTGGATGCACAACCACAAGTGGTGGACCCCCTCCATGATTTGTCCTTCTCTCTTGTTTTATCTTAGTTCTGATTTTTGAGATGTTACATAGGAGAACAATCATTCAGGTTCAGTGGCAAGGATAACGGTTAAAGGGAATTTGTGGTCCAAATCGTAAATGATAAGGGTAGTTTTGATTTAAAAAATAAACGAAAGGTAAATTTGAACTATTTTGAATAGTTCAATGGTAATTTTGACTTTTTTCTGTTTTCTTTTCCTACTTACATTGGTTAGTGAATATATATATAATTAAGGAGATTCCGGAAATTCTCCATAGTTCATTTTTATATGTATGTTTGACAATCAGTTATTTAACAATTTCGCCGCATAAATTAAAATGAAGAAAGTACTAAAAAGATTTTATTATTGAGGCAATAATAAGTCAAGATATAACCCACAAATTGGTAGGAACCAAAGCTTCCTATTCATGAATGAATAACAAGCTCGATTCAAAACTAGGTACAAATTATATAGGAATTGTAAATTAATTAAAAGCTCTTATTTTGGTGGATATTCAAAGTAGTATAAGTAGGGACTCTCTCGTCTTATTTTGGTGGAAATAAACAACTCTTATTAAGCATTGATTTTGCAAGTCTCCAATGCTGCGTGGTATACTGCTCTGTTTTTGAAGTAATGTGGCAAAAACTCAGTGCCCCATTTGAAGGGTTTGAACAGTGGTGGATTCTCCGGACCAACAAATGATTTTGCTGGCTCAACCACATTTGCTGGACAAAAATAAGTACCGATGGCGGTACGTGCTTGAGTTGTATTTGTCACCACTCGATGTGCAACACTTTTCAACTTTCCATTGGTCATTACCTGTATTATGAGGTCAAGTTAAATGGCACGTTACGTTTATGTATATTGTCATAAATGAATGTTAAAAGAAATATTACCGTTATTGGGAGACCAAAATTAACAACAAATGCATGTGGTAGAGGTTCCACACCAATCCATTCATCATTCTTGAGTATTTGAAGGCCATATACTTGTTGTTGGCAAATGGTTATGAGATTAGGATCACAATGTCCACCAGTTCCCAAAGTTGAACTTGGATCTGGGCATATTGGATAGTGATCGACAAACATTCTCTGCCCATGACCTTTGCCAAAGTACCCAGCCTCCAAGCCTAGTCCTTCGCTTACCAAATCGAATATTATCATGCTCAACTTTCTAACTTCAGACGAATATGCACCAATAACCTCCCTGAAAGTTCATTCTCATATTTAACTTTCACAGAAAATCCATCTATAAATCGGCTATCATTTCATCTACTAAATTAAGATGGAGATATAGTTAGGTACCTAAATGTTGGAGGGTTACTTGGCCAAGTTTGTTTATCTTGCCCATCAATATTGCAGTTGTGTTCCAAGACTTCCTTCCAGTATTTATGCTCCTTTGAAGCATGATGCTTTGGATTGTTGGTGTAGAGTGTTTCTTCTTTTTCTGCATAATTTTCTTTCTCTTTCACTGGCAAATTGAAAAACTCTTCGTAGACTTCCATTGCCTCGTCCATTAAATCATCTGGTATCCCGTGATTAATTACCTGTGTCATTATTCTATTGTCTCAGTTTGAATTCATCTTGTTTGACTTGGCATGAATTTTAAGAAAATAAAGAAGATTTTCAATCTTGTGATGCTAGAATAATATTATGTCTATTGTACGAAAATATCATTTAATTTCGTGGTCCTAAACATGTCATGTGCAAAACTGTAATTAAAGTATTAAGTATTGTCAAAAAAGGAAAGGAGTCATTTTCTTAAACAGACTAAAAAGGAATAGTATTTGCATGAAACATATTATGAACCTGAAAAAAGCCATATTGTTCCAAAGCTTTCACAAGTTGTTGAGTGACAACAGCTCGTTCTTCGCCCAAATCAATTACTGGAATTTCTTTGTCAATGGGAACTGGATCTAGTGGCCTTTCATGCATTGGTAAAACATAAGTTGGAGGAACTGCATTTAATTTACTAGAGATCATGTGGTTTGCCATATTATTCTTCTTCTTTGAATGAATCTCTTTTTGTTTGTATTCCTACATGAGATGAAGGACTATTTATAGGGAAGAGAATTGCACATCACATCCTTTAAGTGTTTGAGAAGTTACTTTAACCTACCCAATGTTGCATAAATGATTGGCAATCCAATTATTAGAAAATCAAACACTAGTCCATGGACCAGGTGATATATTGTTAGTTTCTATCCCAATCTAACTGTGTTGAGATTTTGCCATATACTTGAAGAAAATTTGGTGAATTCTACGGATAGCAATAGAGCAGGGCGGGTACAAGACAGGGCAGCGCAATATTGATGTTGTTAAATTATCCTTACATGACTCCAACTGTAAAATTTTCGTTGTTAGAACATAGAAGTGTATCGACTTCACTACTTTTCACATGTTTATGTTTTCCTATTTTCTCAAAGATGGGAAAGATATAAAGTTCAACTAAAAATATAAACAGTTATAAGGAATTAAACGGAATAATGCAAAAAAAAAGTATGAAGAAAAAAAAGCATAAACGAGGCAGGATGGGGCTGGGCAGGGTAATATTTAATTGCCCCCCCCCCCCCTTCTGTGCTATATACATCCCTGGTGTTGGTGTTAGGGTACTGACTTTTTAACTTGGTAGATGGAATGGTAGGGGAAATGGTTGGCATGTATGACTTTGTCATTGGCCTAGGTGCAGGATGAATCAAACATGTGGGCAGTGTGGTGGCATTGCCAAGTTGTAAATAAGCAAGGCCGGCAGACTGTTCGCCATCGCATGGGATGGGCCTAGACGATGTTTGGTAGTGGCTAGTGCCAAGGTCGATTCAAATCTGGGCAAGTCAAGATGAGTTAATGGCAAGGACAATTAAATGAAAAGCAAAATAAGAAGAAAGATAAGGAATAGCATAAGTCAAACAAGAGTTAGCAAGGCCAAGAAAGATGCAGGGAAGGCATTATCAGTGGCATGACAGTGTGATGTGCGACTAAGTTCAAGTCGACAGTGGCCTTGGCTCCAAACTTAGGTGCGATGTAGGTCCTTTGGGCGCGAATACAACACGCACATTTCGTGCACATGGGGCAGTTTTCTGTAAGTAATTTCTTGTGGGAAGATTCCTTTATTCTTGTGGCACCTTTGTATTTTCAAATTTTGAATTACCTCTGCAATTGTGGATGTCAATTGAACTTTAACTTTGATTGGATTTGACTATGACAAATGTCGACAGGCTATTGGTTGTAAGACAAAGGTGTCATATGTGTTATAAATGTACAACCTTGTGTCACGGCGTTAGACTTCAACTAAGCACACCGTACAGTACTTGACAAGTCGCTCACAAATCTTTCACGATCTTACCAGCTCAAGTAAGCCTTTCTGACACTAGAGCGCTAAAGGAATGAAGAAAGACATGACCGAATTGCTTAAGATGGTTTTGTATTACTCAAACTTGGAAGATTTTCTTGGTTGTTGCTTGGTTATTTTACAAATGAGTGTCCTCTATTTATACTAATTACTTGGGGGATAACATATCAATAATAATTGTTACACAAGTCCCAACATATTTACAGTCATTTTTCTAGAATTTTCTACATAACTAGAAGATTCCAAGGATCTTCCTTGCAGATATGTGGAATTCTAGGATATACCATGGGAATCCTCTGATCCACATGCCTCTAGAACATTCTACTATGGACTAGCCTTCTTCTGATGTAAGGCTTCCACGTGGATAACTTTATGACATATGGTGTCTATGTGGTATGATGACTTGGGGGTCATGACACTCTCAATGACTGCGCGCATTGCTGATGCATGAACTTTCCAGATCTTGTTTTTCATCCTGAGCGACCAATAGTACATAGACTCAATCAATGCCCTTGTGCAACCCTTCACCAAGTGACCAGCCTACAACATGTCATGACTTTCCTACATGATCTTCTGCCTAATAGTTTCAAACTTGGGCACGTAGACCCTCCGACCATCAGTGAGCAATAGTACCTCTTCTACCAATAAACGTCTCATTTTTCTTGGGAAGCTAATTTTATAAGTCGGTTTGCTTCTCGGTTATGTTGCATAAGATCCTTGATACCATCACGAATTTCGTAAAGGGGTTAGGGTGGAGCGGCAAACTCGATCTTATGATATACCTTCTGCCTAGGATGTAAGTGCCTTGGCAACTCCTCATGCATCATATCTTTGTGTTGGAATTAATGCATCAATGTTTAGTCTTCCAAAATTGTCTCTTAGTTTTTCAACAAGTCTGTTTAGAATTTCGTAGTGCATGTATCTAGTAAATTATGATACAAGTATTTAGTTATTTGTGCAACACTTTTTGCTTTCTATTTTGAGTAGTATAAATAGTGATGTAGTTGATGATTGTAATTGTCTCAATTGGCCTTAAATAGTCAATAATAAACTTGAGCATTCTCTAAAAATACTATTTTCCTTTCATATTTCCTACCAATTGGTATCAGCAGCAGGTTTTCGTTCTTAATCTGGGTTAGGTGAAAAAAAAATATGGCATCCAAAACAAATGAAGGTGCTGATTCTTCAGTTGTTTTTACTCCATTTTTTGATGGAACTGATTTTGAATACTGGAAGATAAGAATGAGAACACATTTGAAAGCTGAAGGTTTGTGGACTATTGTTGCAAATGGCTTCGAAGGTCTAGACAACGATGGTGATCTTACAGCATCCAGAGATGAAAAATCTTGAGGCTAAGTATCGTCAAGATGCAAAAGCCTTGAGCAAAATCAAAATGGGAGTATCAAGAGCATATTTTGCAAAAATTGCTACTAGTGAGAATGCTAAGGAAACTTGAGATTCTCTGGAAAATGAGGTGTATGGTGACGAAAAGTTATGCACTATAAACCTTCAAACTAATACAAGAGAGTTTCAAAATTTAAAGATGATAGAATCTGAAAATATTGATGAATATTGCACAAAAGTCATGAATATTGTTAATGAAATTAGAAATGATAGTGATACAATTTCTGACCAACAAGTTGTGGAAAAGATTCTAATTAGTGTCACGGAAAAGTATGAGTACATTGTTGTTATCACTAAAGAGACAAAAGATCGTTGTAAGCTTTCCATCAAAGAGCTAGTTGGATCATTTCGTGCACACGAGAAGCGAAGATTTTTTCGTGAAGATCAACCCAAATAGATAACTTTCCAGTCTAAAACAAATGAGAATTCTCAAAATTTCTCAAAAAATCAACAGAAGAAGAATCACAAGCCAAAAAGCAGGATCAAGATGGTTGTTCCAAGAAGGTTGAAGAAAAATGTGAGAAAAACTCTAGTCTTTTTTTGTAAAGTTCGCAAAAAGACTAATCACAATGCAGAAAAATGTTAGCACAAAGACAAGTCCCAATATAACTTTTGTAAAAAGTTTGGCCACGTTGAAAAGGATTGATGGCACAAGAAACGGAAGCAAGCAAATTTTTTGTGAAAAATAGGAGAAGAAAACCTTTTCTTTACTTCTAAATCTGATACTTCAACAAAAAGCAACGAATGGTATGTTGATAGTGGTTGTAGTAATCACATGACTGGAGATGAAAAGTCTTTCCTCTCAATTTATAATAGCATCACTACTAAAGTGAGAATGGGGAATGTAGCCTTAGTTGATGTAAAAGGTAAAGGCGCTATTTCGATCAACATGAAAGGAAGCGGTAAGCAAATTCATGATGTTCTTTATGTTCCTGACTTGGAAAAAATTTGCTTAGTGTTGGTCAACTCATGGAAAATGGTAATTCTCTTGTGTTTAGATATAATTATTGCAAGATTTATGATAAAATTAAGTCAAATCAAGTCATTGTTAAAGTAAAGATGATAAAAAGAAATTTCCCTTTGCAATTTTATTGCAATGCATTAAAAAAATGAAATTGTAGATGATTCATGGCTTTGACACAAAAGATTTTGTCACTTGAATTTTCATGATTTGAAGCTTCTCAAGCAAAAGGACATGGTTCAAGGCCTTCCTGAGATACATACTGAGGTGGATCCATGTAAAAGTTGTATAATGAGAAAGCAACATAGGAAGTCTTTTCCAAAAGGGGCGTCTTGGAGAGCAAGTGTACTTCTGGAACTAATCCATACCGACATTTGCGGACCAATGAAGACTCCATCTCTTGGAAATCGAAGGTAATTTCTAATCTTTATTGACGATTTCTCAAGAATGACTTGGGTTTAGTTGAAAGAAAAGTTAGAAGCATTTGCTACATTCAAGAATTTTAAAGCCCTTGTTGAGAAGCAAAAGGGTTGCAGTATTAAAATCATTCGCAGTGATAGAGTAAGTGAATACATAAGTTGAGAATTTGAAGAATATTTCAAAAATGAATGCATTCAGGAGCAACTTACAGCAAGGTATACTCCTCAACAAAATGGTGTATCTGAAACAAGAAATAGAACAATTGTTGAAATGACCAGAACTATCATGAATGAGAAAGGGCTGCTAAAATATTTTTAGGCAGAAGCAGTGCACACAGTAGTTCACATCCTTAACAGGTGTCCAATAAAGGAACTTAAGGACAAGACACCAGTTGAAGCATGAAGTGGAATTAAACCTTATGTAAGTCATTTTAAAATTTTCAGTTATATCTGTTATGCTCATGTACCTGCTGAGAAAAGAACAAAATTGGATGAAAAAACTCAAAATGTATCTTTCTTAGTTATAGTGATGTGACAAAAGGAAATAGGCTTCTCGATGTCAAAACTAACAAACTTGTTGTTAGTAGAGATGTCATTTTTTATGAAAAAACAACATGGAATTGGGAGGATAAAAAGATAGAGAATGTTTTTATCATATCTTCAAATCAAGAAGAGGATGAGAAAGATGAAGATATCTCTCAAGGGGGAGAAATCTCAAATTAAGATGATGAAGAACCGCCTCCAAGAGGAACAAAAATGTTGAGTGACATTTATCAAAGATGTAACTTTGTCGATGTTGAGCCAGAAAATTATGAAGAAGCAATAAAGTGTGTTGTTTGGAAGAAAGTCATGGAAGAAGAAATTCGGATGATTGAAAAAAAGATAATATTTGGGAGCTTGTGGCTATACCCAGAGAAAGAGAAGTGGTAAGTCTAAAATGCATTTACAAAATCAAACTCAATCAGGAAGGATATATTCAAAAGTACAAAGCAAGGTTGGTTGCTAGAGGATTCTCACAAAGACCAGGTATTGATTTATATGAAATTTTTCTCCAGTTGCTCGTCTTGAGACAATTAGAACTATAATTGTTATTTCTGCACAAAAGAAATGGAAGATATTTCAACTTGATCTTAAATCTGCATTTCTGAATGGAAAACTTGATGAAGAGATTTATGTTGAGCAACCTTAAGGATTTTTTGTTCAAGAGGGAGAAGAGAATGTGTACAGGCTAAAAAAAGCTCTTTTCGGGCTAAAGCAATCTCTAAGAGCTTGGTACAATGAAATTGATGCATAAAAATAATTTTCAGAGAAGCAAAAGTGAAGCCACTTTGTATGTGAAGAAAGAACATGATAGCATTATCATTGTTTGTCTCTATGTGGATGATCTGCTCTTTAAAGGAAATGATGTAAAGATGATGCAAAATTTCAAGAAAGATATGATGCAAGCTTATGAAATGAGTGATATTGGCTTGCTAAATTATTTCTTGGGCATCGAAGTTTCTCAAGTGAATGAAGGAATTTTTATTTCTCAAAAGAAGTATACCAAAAGTATTCTTCAAAAATTCAAAATGATGGATTGCAGGTCTTTGGCCATACCATTAGCAGTAATTGAGAAGTTTAGAAAAGATGATGGAGAAAAGAAAGCTAATAGCTCACTTTATAAGAATTTGATTGGAAGTTTGCTATATCTTACTTCAATAAGGCCAGATATTATGTTTGTTGCTAGTTTTTTTTCCATATTCATGCAAGAACCAAGCCAAGTGCATTTCGGAGCTGCAAAGCGTGCTCTACGCTACTTGCAAGGAACAATGGATTATGGGATAATGTATAAATTTGGTGGAGATTTGAACTTAATTGGTTATTTTAATAGTGATTGAGTTGGAAATATAGATGACATGAAGAGTGCTTTGCTTATGCTTTCTTATTTGGATCAAGTATTTGTTCTTGGTTATCAAAAAAAAAAGTAAAGTTTTGTTGCTCAATTCACTGCCGAAGCAGAATATGTTTCAGCATCCAAGGCTACTTCTCAAGCTATTTGGCTTAGGAGAATATTTGAAGACATTGGTGAAAAACAAAAAAGAGAGATTGTTCAGTATTGTGATAACAAATCAGCAATTGCAATTGCCAAGAACCAGTCAGCCATGAAAGATCAAAGCATATTTCCATCAAGTATTATTTTATCCGAGAAGCACAAAAGAAAGGCGAAATTCAGTTGCATTATTGTCAAACAGGAGAACAACTTGCTGACATCTTCACCAAAACACTTTCTAGAGAAAATTTTTTACTATCTTCGAGAACGCATTGGAATTATCAAACAAATGCATTAAGGAGGGTGTTGGAATTAATGCATCAATGTTTAGTCTTCCGAAATTATCTCTGTGTTTTTCAAGAAGTCTCTTTAGAATTTCGTAGTACATGTATCGAGTAAATTGTGATACATGTATTTAGTTATTTGTGCAAGACTTTTTGTTTTCTATTTTGAGTAGTATAAATAGTGTTGTTCATCTTGTATTCCAAACATACTTAGAACAAAACTTTGAACATCTTTGTAAGAAAACAAAGTTTAAGAACATTTTCACAACTAGAAAATTAAAACTAGTAGCGAAACTAGAATCAGAAACAGATTTAAAAAAAAATATACGAAATATTTTTCTTAAAGAAGAATTGTTGTTAATATGTGTCTAAAGAATCTTACTGATTCCAACAAACTTTGCAGAAACACGAAGTTACCAAGTTTATTGAACCAGTGAAGAACAAAAGAATAGAAGAACTGAAATTAATTCACAAATCTAATGTTTGTAAAACACGTACCAGAATCTGGAAAATTTTTAATAGGAAAAAGATCAAGTCCACTGAATTCACAGTGTCCCCTTAAGGAAATTATTCCCCTCTAGTATCCGAGGTTTGATTTGGAATATGACCTCCCAGGGTAAAATGATCTCAATCACCAGAGTATAGATACCAAAAACTCCGGTGTCAGCGAACCACTCAACGAAAGTAAAGTACACTTAGAATACTAGAGTTAGTAGTTGAAGAAGAAGTCCATAAATTCTATTTAAAATGAGAGGAAATCCCTCAATTTATAGAAAACAAAGGATAGTGCGAAAAGGTTCTTATTGTGCCTTACCGGAAAGGTCACAAACCTTTGGAAAAGTCACAATCTTTCAGAAAGGTCGTCACCTTTCATAAAAGTCACAACTTTCCATAAAAGTCACAACTTTTCATAAAAGTCGCAACTTTTCATAAAAGTCACAACTTTTCATAAAAGTCGCAACTTTTCATAAAAGTCACAACTCTTCATAAAAGTCGCAACTCTTCATTTTCCATTCACACCTTTTTAAAATCCAACAATCCCCCGCATGAATGGGGAATGACTCGAAGACAAAGAAACGGACAAGTATGTGTACTTTACAAGCAAGAATTAATTGCATCTGGATAAGTAGGTTTCCCCTTGGACTTTCCGTAGTGAACATATGTCGGATATACTCGGTCAATCGGTAGATGCGATATCTTTGAACCGTCGAACTTTGGTGTATACCTAGACAACCATATGTCACACAATTAACCCTTTACCGTCTATGGTTCTTACGATTGTGTTCGTTTTAGCCATGAACACCTCCTGGTTGCATGAGTGTATAAAGAGATGGGCTTTTGACAATCATTTTCTTTGAAGCGGCTTACACTTCACACTCACATAGGTGATTCCTAACCGTGTTATCGCGTAGATACACTGTTTGGTCAACTCTGCCAAACTTAGCAAATAATTAAAACCATTAAGCTTTATTAACTCATTAACACGCATTAATGCTGTATCCTTGTCCCTGAGCATTGTCTTCATCATGAGAATTGATTGAGTTAGTTGACAATGCCGAACCGTCATTCACAACTTTGTTTTTCTCCTTGAATCTAGCTCTTGGGATCTCCAGTCTGCTAGATAGAGTTACCGCCATGATGACTTGTCCTAAGCCGTAAATTCATTCCCTTAGATGATCTTTTAACTTTCTCTCTAGTTAGGCCTTTTTGTAAGTGGATCCGACACATTATCCTTTGACTTTACATAGTCAATTCTGATAATTCCACTAGAGAGTAGTTTTCTAACGGTATCATGTCTATGTCGTATATGACGAGACTTTCCGTTATACGTCATGCTCCATGCCCTACCTATTGCATCTTGACTGTGAATGTGTATGCATACTAATGCCAATGGTTTGGGCCAAAATAGAATATCTATCAAGAAATTCCGGAGTCTTTCAACTTATTCACTGACCTTATCTAGAGCACCTAGCTCAAAGATCATTGTAGAGCTAGCGATACATGTCTCTTTTGAAATATTTCTAAGAGACTGCTCCTCTACCAATAGTAAGTACATATCCATTCATGAATTTTACTTCATTTGTCCGATGATTCACTTTGCATCACTATATCTTTCAATGTTGTTGGATATTGTTATAATGCAAGACATAGTTTTAAGTATTATTTTAAATACTCCAAAACTCTATTTATTGTCATATAATGAATTTATTTGGGATCATTTGTGAACCGACTCAGTTTAAAATAGCAAATGCTATATCTAATCGCACACACTATATGATATACATCATGCATCCCAAAACTCTAGAACAATCCAATTGTGAGTCACTTTTGTTTTCACTCTTTTGAAATGCAAAGCTCACATTTATTGGAGATTTGACAATATTGACATCCAAATATTTAAACTAGTTAAGTACCTTTTCAATGCAATGAGACCGTAAAAATGCTTAACATTATGGAGTTCTACGAATTCTTATATCTAAGATCGCATTAGCAACTCCAATAATTTTCATTTCACTTGCTTTATAGCATACATTTAGTAGCATTTATGTCATTAGTGTCTCTATTGATGATCAACATATCACCAATATACAAACAAATGATGACCTTATGATTTTAATGTGAACACATTTATCACTTCCATCATTCTTCAATCCATTTGCCGACATAGTTTGATTGAATTATGTCATTATTTTGGTACTTCCATAATGTGACTTAACAAGTTCACATACTTTCTTTTATTTACCAGGTACCACAAAACCCTCGGGTTGTTCCATGTAAATTTCTTCCTCCAATTCTACATTTAAGAAAGTTCTTTTCACATTCATTTGATGAATTTGGAGGTCATATACCACAGTAATAATTTTTGCATCCGAATGGATGTAATTATAATTACTAACGAGTATATATATCGACAAGATCAAAATCTTATTATTTTTTTTAAAGCCTTTGACACAAAGTCTTGCTTTATATTTTTCAACAGTTCCATCAACTGTTATTTTTCCTTCTAAAGATTCATTTTGAACCCAAAGGTTTATTTTCTTGAAGAAGATCAATTAACTTTCAATATTGTTTATTGACACCATCTTTCCAAAGGATGAGTCTACAGAAGACACAGAAAATGTTACAAAATCATATTCGAAGGAAGTGAATGTCCTTTAACATTTTACTAAGCCGCTGAATCTCTTTATTAAGTACATTATCCTTTTCATTTCCTAGGCCTTTTAGACTCTTCTCTAGACTACTCAAGTCTAATTTTACAGTCCACAGTCATAGGTCCTATTTTAATTCTTTTAAGAATTGGAACTTGGACTTTGACTAACTCCCACACTTTGAAATATTTCAAGTTAGATTTCCTTCCTTTCCATTTCTCATATTGGAAAGATTGTATTCTGATCAAACAAAATCACTTTCTTTCTAAAAAGACAACTTTTTGTTGTTCCCTTTTGCAGTAAGGATAGTTCCTCCACACAAGTTTTGTGTAAACCCGAACTTATAAATAATGCATCCATTATTTCTTTCAACGTTCGGTTTTTCATTAGATTGAGGTGAATATTCCAATAGTTTGATGGATATTTCACTTTCCAAACATATTTCTGCACAATGAGATTTATACTCTCTATTCTTATCACTTCTTATATTTTTTCACACTGATTTTCAACTTTGATATTACATTATCTAGACATTTCTATTGTTTCATCCTTATCATTCAGCAAATAGACATAGTCATTTCTAATGCAATTCTCAATAAAAGTACAAATACTTTTTCCCACCATGAGATGGTGTTAACTTCACATCACAAATGTCAGTGTAAATCAATTCTAAGGGATTAGAATTCCTTTCAATAGATTTATAAGAATGCTAAACATACTTAGATTCCACAAAAACTTGACGTTTTTATTTATTGCACTAAAAGTTAGGCAAAACTTTTAAGTTGATCAGTTTTTCTTACAAAGTTTTGTAATTGACATGCCCCAAGTGTTCATGTCACAAACATTGACTAAAGCAAGTAAGAACAAATAGAAACATTGAGTTTGAAAAGCTCTTCGCGAGGTAGCTTTTTCCTCACTAATATTTTGTTCCTATTTCTTACAATTTTGTGTGATACAAACATTGTTTAGATTGTCAAATGTCCTTTTCAGAAGGACATTTCCATAACTTTCAATATGATTGTTATAGAACTACCCATGAACAAAGTTTCATCGAGTTCAATAAAGACAATATAGACCAAATGTTATTTTTACAAAAACATACAAATGACTATTCACCAATATTCATGTCTATGCAAATACTTTTATTATAATAGACATATCTTTTCATCAAAAATCACAACATTTTAAGTGATATTTTTTTCCATAAAAGAACACAATTATTTTGAACAAGTATATATATAATTTAGATGTTTCATACTAGTCACACTATATACTAGTAATAGAGAAACTCAACAACCACAATACCAAATATACTACAAGAATTTTGTGGGTATAACATAATACAAAAGTATCATTAATTTTGGTATCTTTTGCTCCAAAGTTAAATTAGACACCAAGTCTAATCATAAGCAAATAACCCCCACATTTCAAATGTGATGTCAAAAATATTTTTCAAGTATTTGAAAATAGTTTTTCCATGTATTTTAATATTGGAAACATTATTTTACGAAAGAATTATAGTGCTGCAATTCTCTTTGGCAATGTTTACACAATGTCAAAGTTTATTCCATAGAAATATAAAATCACAAATTCTAATTCACTGGTATTTTTTCTCTATCATGAATAGACATACCACTTAGTATTTTAAATACCAACAATAAGGACCAAAAAAATTGTACAATTTATTCCTATAATACATTGAAGTTTATAGAAACTCAAAAGTACAACATTGACTTATTATGTGAAGTTTTCATATTCTTCAAATCAATTGCATAGTCCAATTTATCAAGAGTATAAAACCACAAAAGTTATTAGTCTACAAAAATCAGACACACTAACATTTCTCACGGAGTACAAAACTACAAAAGTTTTTTTTTTCTCCTCCAAACAGAATAACACATATTCTTTATCACATAGAAATGTTTTTCTTATCAAATGGTCTTCCAACTATAACATTTTGACATACTATTTTATCAAACAAAAATATGCATCTCTCATTTTTGCAAACTAAAGAATTTTAAAAGCAACAATATTTGCGAAGTAAAATTCATTCCACAACATATAATTTGCAGATCTTTTTCAAAGATACACATAATAAAAAAAATCAAAGATGAAAACTCTTAGAAACTATTTCCTCCTTTGATAATTTAATAATAAGGTTACCTGGTAATCTTTAAATAGAATACAATAAAAATTTTCTGTTTACATTCTCACTTCGACGTTGCTAAACAAAGCAACGAAAATCATGGAGAAGTAATGCATTTATCTTCTACTTCCATGATTAGATTCTCTCAATCAGTAGAATACAAAAATACTAACAGTAAATAATTTCCTTAAGATTGTTGTTCATCTTGTATTCCAAACAAACTTAGAACAAAACTTTGAACATCTTTGTAAGAAAACAAAGTTTAAGAACATTTTCACAACTAGAAAATTAAAACTAGTAGCGAAACTAAAATCAGAAACAGATTTAAAAAAAATAAAATATACGAAATATTTTTCTTAAAGAAGAATTGTTGTTAATATGTGTCTAAAGAATCTTACTGATTCCAACAAACTTTGCAGAAACACGAAGTTACCAAGTTTATTGAACCAGTGAAGAACAAAAGAATAGAAGAACTGAAATTATTTCACAAATCTAACGTTTGTAAAACACGTACCAGAATCTGGAAAATTTTTAATAGGAAAAAGATCAAGTCCACTGAATTCACAGTGTCCCCTTAAGGAAATTATTCCCCTCTAGTATCCGAGGTTTGATTTGGAATATGACCTCCCAGGGTAAAATGATCTCAATCACCCGAGTATAGATACCAAAAACTCCGGTGTCAGCGAACCACTCAACGGCAGTAAAGTACACTTAGAATACTATATTTAGTAGTTGAAGAAGAAGTCCATAAATTCTATTTAAAATGAGAGGAAATCCCTCAATTTATAGAAAACAAAGGATAGTGCGAAAAGGTTCTTATTGTGCCTTACCGGAAAGGTCACAAACCTTTGGAAAAGTCACAATCTTTCAGAAAGGTCGTTACCTTTCATAAAAGTCACATTTTTTCATAAAAGTCACAACTCTTCATAAAAATCGCAACTCTTCATTTTCCATTCACACCTTTTTTAAAATCCAACAAATAGTGATGTAGTTGATGGTTGTAATCATCTCAAGTGGTCTTAAGTAGCCTATAATAAACTTGAGCATTCTCTAAAGATACTATTTTCCTTTCATATTTCCTACACTTTGTTCTATCTAGAACCAGAATTCTCTGTGTTTGGTGGCAAAGTCCCCATAGAACTGTTATCTTTAGTTACACTCATAATGGTGGCTATGAACGTCGGCTCCCCCTTTTTAAGGCCAACCACGAGCTACATGGCGGATAATTGAGATTGTCCTTCCGTCTTAGGTACCTTAAATAGGGACATGTTCATGATCCTTACTCCATAACCAAGAGTAGATGGAGGATCGATCATCATGTGACACTTCTAGAAGAACTCTTGCCCGAGAGGTATGTCAATCGGCAGACCAAAATCGACAAGTTTTAGAAATACTTTTATCCATATAGGAGTAAATATTTTGGAACATTAAAAATAACAAGTCTTAAAAGTTCCACACCTCCAAAGTTATGTTATTTTGATGCTTAAAAATTTCAAAAGTCTTGATTTATCTTTTTATATTTAACTCAAGATACAACACACAAATTGGTTAGAATCAAAAGTTTCTTATTCATGAATGAATAACAAGCTCGATTCAAACCTAGGTAATAAATTACATATAGTAATTGTAAATTAATTTAAAACTCTTATTTTGGTAGAAAAAAAATGATTAAGCATAGATTTTGAAAGCCTCCAATGCTGCATAGTATACTGATTTCTTGTTGGCATAATGTGGAAAAAATTCAGTATCCCATTTGAAGGGTTTAAACAATGGGGGATTGTCTGGACCAACAAATGATTTTGCAGGCTCAACAATATTTGCTGGACAAAAATAAGTACCAATGCCTATACATGTTTGAGTTGTATTTGGCACCAGTCGATGTGCAGCACTTTCCAACTTCCCATTGGTCATTACCTGTATTTATAAAACAATAGACAAAAATAATATTTTTAGTTTTATTATTTCTATTTATTAATCCATGTGAGCCACTTGTATAACAGTATGGATGTATATGAGTCATTTTAATAACAAGGGATATATCAAATTTAAATATAAAAGGCGATCAACCCTTTCCCTTGTTTTTATAAAAAGAAGAAGAAGAATAACGTGTTGTTCAATTTATAGTTAGTAAACTTAAAATTTTAATCATCCCATTTCACCTTTAACAACAAATTTTATATGAACAACATACCATGTTTTAGACCATAAAAGACATTTGGAAGCAAGGTTACATGCTTAATATATAAATATACCCTTTAATATTGTCTCGTCTAGTATTTGTGCGCTTTAATTTTGAGTTTATACAAGTACGTACACACTTAAATTTGTATAAAGTTAAACAAGTAGAGACACACGCCTACGTGACATATTACATGTAGGATGTCACATAGGATGTAAGTAGGACGTGTGTGTTTACTTGTTCAACTCTATAAAAGTATAAGTGCAGACCAAAATTGAAGGGAACAAATATCAGAAGAGGCCAAGTTTAAGTATGCCTAAATGTGACATAAAGTTGGAGGACATAACAGGCACATTTATGTATTATATCATAAATAAAAAGTTTTAGAAAATACTACCATTATTGGCAAATCAAAATTGACAACAAACCCATGAGGTAGAGGTTCCACACCAATCCATTCCTCACTCTTTAGTATTTGAAGGCCATATACTTGTTGTTGATAAATGGTTATGAGATTAGGATCGCAATGTCCATCCATTCCCAAGGTTGAACTTGAACCTGGGCATACTGGAAAGTGATGGACAATCATTTTCTGTTCATGGTCTTTGCCAAAGTACCCTTCCTCCAACCCTAGTGCTTTGCTTACCAAATCAAAGATGATCATGCTCAACTTTCTTACTTCAGATGAATATGCACCAATAACCTCTCTGAAAGTTTATTTTCATATTTAACTATTACATGAAAATTACAAGTTGTTTGGTTTGTAATTTAGAAATCCGCATGACTATAATACATGTAAGTTAAGAGGAAATTTAAGTATAATTTTATGTAGAATCGAAAGTGAAATAAATAATACATGAATAAGTAAACCCTTTGCGGTCAATCTCACAACCTCTTTAGTTGTCGCCCCCTACTTGCTCATTTGCAATCACTACCACAAGAAAGTCACCACCATATCCATAGGGACTTATGCACTTCACAACTTTCTTATGTTATTAGGTCTCAATACTAGATTTAGATGTCAACCCTAGTCAGCGAGCTTAATAGCACTTCTCAAATCAGGTTAGTCCTTTATAGCTGAGTTGAGCACCATGACCCTCCCAATCATAACTAACTCTTGCAGAAAACAATACATACATTCTCTCATAACGATAATGCATGTATTACTAATACCTACATAGTTCTTATCTACCAAATTAACCCATTAGTATAAGAACCATCTACAAGTTGCCATAATTAGTAAGAAACTAATTAATAGTACATAGAAGAAAGGGGGAAAAGTAGGTACCTATATATTGGAGGGTTACTAGGCCCTGTTTTTTTATCTTGTCCATCAATATTGCTATTGTGCTCCAAGATTTCCTTCAAGTATTTATGTTCCTTTGAATTATAATTCTTGGGATTGCTTGTATAGAGTGTTTCTGCTACATTTGCATAGTTTTCTTTCTCTTCCATGGCAAATTGAAAAATTCTTCGTATACTTCCATTGCCTTATCCATTAGATTTTCCGGTACCCCATTATTAGTTACCTGTTTTTATCATTCTATCTTATTTGACTTACATATATATAACAAAATATTAAGTGTTTATTTAACTTGACTTCAGTTGTCATCTATGTCGACAAAGTTTGAATGTGTGTCACAAGTAATGTGAGACATGTTTGTCTACTTGTTTAATAAATGTTTAAGGGTGCACTTGGTATGAAGGAAGTTGTTTAGTTGGAAAACAAGTAGTTTTAACTTATTTTTTCATGTTTGGTTGTTAAGTATAAAATATTTTTTGATATTTGGTTGGTAAATGAAAAATATTTTCTAAAAAATATCTTTTATTTTTTGCTTGAGGCTAGAAAATACTCTTTACGAAAATAATTTCTAACCGAAAAATCAACACGACAATTGATAAAGGATCTAATCATGCACCCTAGCTAGGACAAGATCCCGATTGTTCCAAAATCGGACCCTCAGATCTGATCCAGACTTTCGACCGTCAAAATATTTTTCAAAAATCATATTTTTAAAATAAAATATTGATGGTGAGGGGGGAGGGCTAAGGGGTGCCGTAAAAATGAAATATTAAGAACTTGAAATATTTTTCAAAAATACTTTTTTTTTTAAAAAAAATATTAACTAGGGTGGTAGTTGGCGTACAGATAGGGTAGGGGTAGGGGTAGGTGTGAAGTAAAACTTTTTGAAATATTTTTCAAAAACAAATAAATTAGGGGTTGCCGAATGGGCTGCCTAGGGGTAGGGGTAGGGTGGCTTGGATGGGGGAAGGGTAAAAAATGATTTTCTGAAAAACTTTGAAATATTTTCAAAAAATAAATTCAACGGGGTGGCTTTGGGAGTTTTGGTAATAATAGATAGTATTAAATAAATAGTATAAAATAATATTAGTATTTACTGTGTACTAATCCTAGTGCTATTAGGATTAGTACTCCTTAATCCTAGTCCTATTAGGATTTGTACTCCTTCCTATATCTCCTATATATATCTCCCATGTATTCCCTTAACACTTGAATACAATCAATATTCCTTCATGGTATCAGAGCCAGAAAACCTAGATCTTCTTTTCTCTAGGTTTTTTTTCTCTCTTTAGGGCACCGATCGTTCCCTCTCTTCTCTTGGGCGGCGGCAGCCATGACAACCGAGGTGGATCCTCTCGATTCACTTCCTTCTGGCGTTAAACTCCTTCTCAGGCATCTTCATGCCCTGATTCCCGAAAAATTATCAGACATAAATTACCCTACATGGAAAATCACCGTTCTTACAGCCCTTGAGGCCAATTACCTTCTCAAATACGTCGATGGAAGCACAGAACCGCCACCTGCAGTCATCACCGCCACGGAAAAATCAGAAAAAACCAATCCGGCCCATGCCGCCTGGAAAGCCGTGGATGGCCAGATCCGATCATGTTTGATTGCGGTCATCTCTCCCACGGTTCAGAAACACGTCCGATCCTACACAACTGCTTCAGCCCTATGGACGGCCCTCGCAACACGCTATGCATCAATTTCCCACTCTCATATTTTTCAATTGCGTGATCGTCTCCACACAATTACCAAAGGCACGAAAACTATGGCGGAGTATTTAGACGAGGTCTCCACCATCATCACAGCCCTCGACACCGTGAACGAAATCATTCCCGAAAAAGATCTCGTCATGTGCGTCGTTCGGGGGCTCCCATCAGCTTACTCCTCCATTAATCAGGCGGTTCGCATCAGTCCAACGCCCGTTGACCTGGCTACTCTCTCCTCGTGGCTAAAAAGTGAAGAAATCAACGTGGATCTGGAGAGCAAACTTCTTCTCCGAGAAGCCGCTGTTATGGAGCCGGCCACCGCCCTCACCGCAAGCCAGAACTATCGCGGGGGGCGTGGTGGCGGCCGGCAGGGGAGCCGCGACGGCTACGGCAGAAACAGCGGAGGCCGCGGGCGCGGCGGTCGGCAGGGCAGTCGTCCGCCGTACGACGGTCAGCAGCACGGCAGCAACAACAGCCTGCACTCCTTCGGCAGCGGCGGGCAGTCATCTTCCAGCGGCGGGCAGGGCACTTACGAGCGGGATCGTCCAACTTGTCAAATCTGTCAGAAAACAGGACACACCGCTGTTCGTTGCTGGTTTCGGTATGAGGAGAGCCGAAATAGTGATAACCGTGCCAATTATGCATCTCAAGCCGGCCCTTCCTCTGAATGGCTGTTGGATACTGGGGCCAACATGCACGTTACTTCTGATCTATCCAAGCTTAACGCTCCAAATCCATATCATGGCTCCAATGGTATTACTGTTGGCAACGGTGAGTCCCTTAATATTTCTCACACTGGCACGGGTACCATTAAAACCCCCACCGCTATCTTTCACCTAGGTAACCTTACCCACGTCCCTTCTATTAAATCCAATCTCCTTTCAGTTCACCAATTCACAAAAGACAATAATTGCTCACTCTTGTTCACCTCTAATGATTTTCAGATCCTAGACAATACTACCAAGAGGGTGATTTTTCAGGGCCCCTGTGAGCATGGTCTGTACGTTCTTCCTGGCACAAGTTCGTCTGCCCACCCAGTTTCAGAAAGCGTTCCTGTGGCTCCGGTGGCTCTTTCGGCTGATGGCCACAGTCTGTTGTGGCACAGTCGTCTGGGTCACCCGTCTACTCAAATAATAAATTCTTTAATGTCTCAATTAGGTTTTTCTTCCATTCATGTAAACAATTGTGACTCCTGTTCAATTGCTAAATCTCATAAATTACCTTTTACTTTATCTGAGAAGCGTACAACTGCACCTTTTCAACTTATTCATTCTGACCTATGGGGTCCTACTGCTGTTCCTTCATTTGCTGGTTTTCGCTATTATATTTGTTTTGTGGATGATTTTACAAAATACACTTGGTTGTACCCACTAAAACACAAATCACAGGCATACACCACCTTTGTCACTTTTGAAAAAATGGTCAAAACACAATTCAATTCTCATGTTAAACTTTTTCGAAGTGACAATGGAAAGGAATATGTCAATAACATCTTTGGCCAGTTTCTGCAATCCCTGGGAATTATACATCAAACCTCCTGTCCATACACTCCCGAACAGAATGGGGTGGCTGAGCGTAAGCATCGCCATCTCATTGAAACGGTGGTTACTCTTCTACATCAATCTCATCTCCCTGTCTCCTTTTGGGTAGAAGCTCTAGCCACCGCAAACTACCTCATTAACAGAATGCCCAGTCACACTCTCTCCAACAAATCACCCTATCAACTCCTTTACCAAGAACTTCCCAATTATACCAACCTCCGCGTCTTTGGGTGTCTTGCCTACCCTTGGCTACGCCCTCATATTACTCACAAATTACAACCCCGATCCCGTCCTTGTATTTTTTTGGGCTATCATCCTACCTCCAAGGGTTATCGCTGTCTTGACCCACAAACTCATAAAGTCTACATATCTCGTCATGTCAAATTTGTCGAAAATGAGTTTCCCTACGAGTCTATTTCCTCCTCCACAAATACATCATTCATTGGCGTCCTTCCCCTTTTTCCAACATACTCACAGGGTCCCTCACCACCTTCCCCCACACCTCCACCCACTACCCAACCACCCCTCATCACCCCTTCGACCGTCACCCACAATACACCCGCAACCACCACCCACACTCACAACCAACCCGAACCACCCCATACCCACAACATCTCCAGCCCGATCCGTTTTGGGTCCTTCCCGGCCACCCCCGAATCACCACCGCCCGTGCCACCCCCCAATACTCATCCCATGTTAACCCGTGGCAAAGCCGGTATCTTTAAACCCAAAACCTTTCAGGCTACCATACTACCAAATACACCCCTTCCCGATAGTGAACCAACAACCTACTCTGTTGCCTCAAAAAATGCTTATTGGCGTCATGCTATGGATGACGAGTTTAAGGCTTTGACTGATCAGAAAACTTGGGTTCTTGTACCTAAGCCCCATGGGCGGCACCCAGTGGGCTGTAAATGGGTGTACAAAATTAAACACAATGCAGATGGCAGTATTTCCAGGTACAAGGCTCGTTTGGTTGCTAAAGGCTACAATCAGGAGTATGGGCTTGATTACTCCGAGACATTCAGTCCTGTTATTCGGCAGGAAACCATTCGCCTGGTACTGTCACTCGCCGTGCGCAACAATTGGCTCATCAATCAGTTGGATGTTTCCAATGCTTTTCTTCATGGCATGCTTGATGAAACTATCTACATGACGCAACCACCGGGCTATGTTGATCCCCGCTTCCCTCAACATGTTTGCAAACTCCAGAAGTCTCTGTATGGGCTCAAGCAAGCCCCCCGTGCTTGGTACACACGTCTGAAAACGTTCCTCCAGGGACTCGGCTTCACGTGTTGTGTACACGACACGAGTCTGTTTACTCGACATTCAGCACACGGTACAGTCATTCTTCTTGTCTATGTAGATGATATCATTATTACAGGCTCTACTGCAGCTCTCATTCAGGATGTCACTCGAGCTATGCATACTACCTTCAAAATGAAGGACCTTGGCCCGTTACATTATTTTCTGGGAATGGAGGTTTCTCGGACAGGCAGCGGCTTGTTTCTTCATCAGTCAAAATATGCTCGAGATCTGTTGCAGAAAGCTGGACTGGAAAAATGCACCAGTCAACCAACACCGATGGCAGTCTCTTCGTCTACGAATGGAGCCGACACCCCCTTTGCCGATATCACCCACTTCCGCAGCCTCATTGGGGCTCTACAGTATCTGGCCATTACCCGTCCTGACATCCAGTTTGCTGTCAACCGAGTTGCTCAGCGCATGCATCAACCAAGTGAACATGATTACCATTGTCTAAAACGCATTCTCAGGTACATTTTTGGCACTCTTGGTCGTGGTTTACTCATTCGACCCGGGGACTTGGAGCTTCGGGGTTTCTCAGATTCAGATTGGGCGAATGATAAAAATGACAGAAAATCTACATCGGGGTTTCTCGTTTTTTTGGGGCCGAACCTGATCTCCTGGTGTACAAAAAAACAACCCAAGGTCTCTCGGTCCTCGACTGAAGCTGAATACCGCGCCCTTGCTCTTCTTGCTGCTGAGACCATGTGGGTCACATATATTCTTCGCGAACTCCGCGCCACTCACACTGTTCCTGCTCTCTATTGTGACAACAAATCAACCATCTGTGTGGCCAAGAATTCCGTCCTACACACCAGAATGAAGCATGTTGATACCGATTGTCTCTTTGTTCGCGATGAAGTTCAGGCCGGCACCATGACTGTGCAGTATGTACCCACTGAAGAACAACCGGCTGATATTCTCACCAAGCCTCTCCCGAGCCGACAGCACGATTACCTCAGTTCCAAGCTTCCGTTCGCTTCCGCTCAGCTCAGCTTGAGGGGGGATAATAACAGATAGTATTAAATAAATAGTATAAAATAATATTAGTATTTACTGTGTACTAATCCTAGTGCTATTAGGATTAGTACTCCTTAATCCTAGTCCTATTAGGATTAGTACTCCTTCCTATATCTCCTATATATATCTCCCATGTATTCCCTTAACACTTGAATACAATCAATATTCCTTCATTTGGTAGGGGTGGGGCGGGGGTTAGGGGCGAGGGTGACGTAAAAATAAAACTTTTTCAAATTTTAAATATATTTCAAAAAACATTTTTTCAAACTTGCTCCTGTTGAGTGACTCACTAACACCATTGCTTATGTTACAAATTCTTGTATGTATTTTACAGACATTAATTTATGCCTATGTTAGTAAGGATAAATGATAAGATGTAATAATTAAATTTCCTTTACATTATTAACGTTTGTTGTTATGTAATCTTGTATGTAATCTAATATAGTGTTTTAGTTTTAATGAATGATAAGTTTTAAGTATTATTTTATAAATTGTGTTATATTAACTTCCCGTGCGAAGCGATATATATGCCAAAATATTACTACGAGTATTTGCATGAAGTAATCATGAACCTGAAAAAAACCATATTGTTCCAAAGCTTTCACAAGTTGTTGAGCGACAACAGTTTGTTCTTCACCCAAATCAATGACTGGATTTTCCTTGACAATTGGAACTGAAGCTAGTGGCCTTTAATGCATTGGTATGACATAAGTTGGAGGAAGTGTTTCTACTTTACTGTTTATGATGTTTGCCATATTCTTCTTAATTCTGTGAATGAATCTAACCAAAATAATATGAAGTGAAATTCAGTAAAATAGACATAAAAAAAATTATACAGAATAATGTATGTACCTAGGAAACAAACTTCAAGTTGTTAGTACTCTCAATCCCTTTTTGTTTGTTTTCCTACATGAGATGAAGGACTACTTATAAGGAAAGGAATTGCACATAACATCCTCCAAGTATTTGAAAAGTTGCCTTAACATACACAATGTTTCATAAATGATAAGGAGTTATTGGCAATCCATTAGAAAATCAAACACTAGTCTATGGACCAGGAGATATATCGTTGGTATCTATCCAAACCTAACTATGTTGAGGTTTTGCCATGTGAATGAAGAAATTTTGGTGACTTTTAGGGATGGCAATGGACCATAGCAAATACACGTCATAGAGAAGGGGATGAGCACGAGTACTAATGAAAAAAATTGGTGTCGAGGTAGGCTATAATTTACTTGAGTATAGATTTTATTAGTGAATCATGTATGTATTATAAAATTAACGTAAGACAGCATAATTAGAACTTTGAACGTGGTGTTCGAGTGAATGACAGTTAAAACAATACAACAAGAATTGTTTGTGTAGTGACATTTATATGATATTGTAAAATATGATTAAATTCAATGTGAAAAAGGTGCAAGGACTACATATTAATTCAGTTATAAAAAAAAACTTCAATATATTATAGAAAGGGTGGAAGTGATGAAGTTTATTAGTATGTGTTCCGTTGGTATATGATGTTGGGCGTATTTATATGAGTTCGGAGCCAAAAGGATAAAAAAAAATTTCAAAAAACATAAACGGAACATAATATTATTTTTTAACCAAAAGGACAAAATTGCTTCTTTCTGACAAAATTGACGCCGTTACGTACTCTGTTATTTTGTCCTTTTTTTTCTTTTTTCCCTTTAAATCGCTCTTGTGGCAGCGATTTTGTCCAAAATAAAATTTTCTAACATCGCTGCCCCTGCAGCGTTTTTCTAGAAAATTAAAAAAATTAAAAAACTAAAATCGCTATTATGGCAGCGTTATTATCAAAAAAATATTTTTAAAATGAAAATCGCTGCTAGCGATTTTTGTAAGAAATTAAAAGGAAACCCGCTTTCCAGGCAGCGAATTTATCCAAAAAAGTTTTAAAAATCACTGCCTTAAAAGTGGTTTTCTTCACAAAAAAATAAAATTGTCGCCCTAGAAATCACTGGTTTGGTAGCTATATCCCCAAAAAAAAAATTTATTTTTTTTTTAAAAATCGCCAGTGGTGCAACGATTTTCTCAAAAATAAATTTTTTTCTTTAGAAAAATCGTTGTTGGCACATTAATTCGTAAGGAAAATTGTCTTATATATTTATGATCATTATTTGGATTGGAGTGTGCGAGATTACAATATGGGAGACCCTAGTAATCCTATCATGCACTTGAATAATTATTCTTTTCAACCGGAGTCAATTGATAGGTAAATAAAGTGATATTTTCTTATTTATTAAATTAAAATTATTTTAATAGCCAAAATATTTATATCACTATATTTTATAGGCGTTACCAACTTCAATGTTATGGGTTGATGAACTAGTTGGCTTGTTGCCTAGTGATGAACCTTTGGAGCATGAATTTACGGAGAATGATGAAATGTCCTAGTGATGAACCTTTGGAGCATGAATTTACGGAGAATGATGAAATGTCTGAGGAGGAGGCTGCTGATGTGGATAATGAACCTAATGCACATGTTGAAGATCAAAGCATTAATCATCAATCTACTATGATTCCATATTTAGATCACACTGAAGAAAGTGCATAAGATTTTATCTATACAAGAGATATTATTGTTCTATCCGAATTGCACTTTGAATTTCAAACAATTCAAAATATATTCAGGTTCAATTGTTGCAAACTAAATCTTTTGTAGTATTTAATTTAATTAATTTATATTGATTAATTTAATTTGTATATGCAACTAGGTATGATATTTATAAATAAAAATCAAATGAAATTTGTCGTAAGATCATATAGTCTTGCAATAAAAAAGAATTTCTTTGTTAATCCAAGCGTAAAAGTTGGAGATTTATTTGCAAGTGTCATGAGTGTTTGGATGTAATTGGATGATTCGCTTTAGAGAGATCTCAAGTGGTATGTGGAACGAAGGAAAAATGATTGAATCACATACTTGTCTTACGGATAACTATAAGGAGGATCATTTCAATTTGAATAGTAACATGCTTGCTACTTCATTGATACCATATGTTATGCGAACCTAAGACATAAATATTAAGATGGTTAGTGAAATCATTAACAGAAAGAATCACTTGCTCACGCATAATTTAAAGAGTACTAAGAAGAGAATTAGTAATTTGGTCTGCATTTTCTCTGGATTCAAAGAGATGTGGATATCTCTTCTTCATATCCTCCTCAGTCTCTCAAGTAGCTTCCTCAATAAATCGGTTCCTCCGAAGGACTTTGACTGATACTACTTCTTCTGTTCTCAAATTGTGAACTTGGCGATCTAAAATCTGAATAGGAGTCTCCTAAGATAACATATCCTTGATCCCAATATTTTGTTTGTATGATCAATGAAGGATCTCCCATGCACTTCTTCAACATGGAGATGTGAAATACCGGATGAACTACTGATAACTCTTGTGGTAGCTCCAACTCATAAGCTTCGTTGTCAATCCTCTTGGATATTCTATAAGGTTAAATATATTGGGAACTGAGTTTCCCCTTTTTATCAAACCTCATAACACCCTTCATAGGTGAAACTTTTATATATACCCTATAATCTACTTCGAACTCTAAAGCCCTTCTCCTAACATCAGTGTAGGATTTCTGACGACTCTGCGTCATTTTCAACCTCTTTTGAATCACTTTCACCTTATCCATATCTTGATGAACTAAATTTGGTCCTATCAACTCAAATTTACCAACTTCAAACCATCAAATAGGAGATATGCATCTTCTCCCATAAAGAGCTTCATAAGGAGCCATTTGGATGCTCGAATGGTAACTATTTGTAGCGACCATCATAATGAACTAGGTAAAACTAGAGCTTCACATATTTTTCATGAGTTAATAATGTATTAAAATAATGAATTTTAGAATTTGAGGTCAATTTGGTGAGTCAAATGTCAAGGGATGATCAAGACGTTCGACGACTAGACGTCTATGTGCTTGCATGTGTTCTTGTGTGCCTTTGCATGTTTTATGTGTTGTTTGGGTTTCAAATTGATAGGAGAGGATCATAATACATTGATGAGAATATTTAGGGGTTTAACGTCCGGGTACGACTCCCCAAGGACCACCCTAAGGGTCCTTGAAGAGGACCCAAGACTTGGCAAGAAAGTTGTTAAGCACTGCCCAAACGACAACCCAGTCGTCGCCCCGCAAGTCAATTGACGCCCCATCGTCTTGAGGCGTAGCTCCACACTTAGTGGTGGGAAGATTAGCCCCCCCAAAGGACAGCCTCTTAACCAAATGACTCCTAGCAGGACGGGCCATCGTTCAAAGGACGCCCACTAGATGGGTCCGTCGTTTGGAAGCCTGCAATCTGCCTGCACATTTCGGCCAAGCTTGGGGTGTTTTGGGAAACACCCCAAGTCTTTCAAATTGTATGGACAGTTGTTTTAAGGTTTTTAGGTATTTACATTATTTTATGCTCCTAAAACCTAAGTTAGTCTTCTTTTTTCAAAATCTAAACCTCCTACCCAAGAAAAACTCTCTCAAAATCGCATTGAAGCTTGAACTCTAGGTAGAGCTCGGATTGAAGGTTTTGGGTGATTTCTTCACCAAATTTCATGGGATTTTCATAAACTAAGGTATGGTAATTCATCCTTGACTCTTCTCTCATTCAAGGAGCCAATCCAAAGACTTTAAAAAGGGTTTCAAATTCCTAAATTCTTCTATTTTGAATTCTAAACATGGGTCTTTGCATGAAAACATTTTAATGAATGAAACATGATATTTTCAATGTTAGTTGATGATTTTAAGGTCAAAAACTCAATGAACCCATGCCCATGCGGATTCTCAACTTTTGACTTATGAAGTGGGTTTGATGTATATGATTAGATAATATTTGAGTTATGTCTCTTGGGTTGTATTTTGGATTATCTACTGCCTTATTATGATGATTTTGTGAAATATTGAGAAAAGGTGGTAAAGGCTTGGATGAAGGGTAAGTTGATCTATCTTGCTTAGTTTTTATTGAATTGATCTTGAGTGGTATGGTCCAACTTTGGTGGAGGTGTTTACTTGAAGTATATGAATATATGTGTGTATTGTGATTATGGTCTTGAAGGCATTGAATGTGTAGTAAGGAGATGTATAACGTAACAGCATGATATGTCTTAGAAAGTTGAAAATGTGTATCTTGAAGATGTTATGTCTAAATGAAGTATAATGTACATATGAAGCATGATAGTGTGTGAATTATGATGATTGTAGCATGATTATGTGTAGAAGTCAAAGTTATTAATGTGATGGTTAGGTGAAGGTGTTCTCACATGAACTCACATACGCACTATGAATGAAAGAATGAAGTTAATGAATGAAAATGGGGGCTTTCAGGGTAGACACTAATCGTGAGTAGAGATGAAGTGTCTAGACCAACCCTACTATTCCTAAGAACTCTAGTGAATGAAGAAGGGGGATTTTGGGGTGGACACTCTTCCTGAGTTGAAATGAAGTGTTTATTATCAACCTCCCTATTCTCAAGAGCTTTTCAAAGAAAGGTTGGAGGTTGGATACTCTTCATGAGTTGAGATGTAGTATTCAAAAGTAACCTCTTGAGATTAGTACTCTTCGTGAGTTGAGATGTACTACTTGGTATAATCTCTTAACCAATAGCTAATGAATGTAATGAATGTCTAGATCTCCGTTGGACTTATAATTAGCACCGAGAGGATTTGAAGAAGGGGTGAATCCTTTTCGTGAGTAGAGATGTTATATCCAATGTACCTCTTGAGACGAGTATTCTTCGTGAGTTGAGATGAGTTACTTAGAAGCAATCTCCTTATTCTTTAATTATGCGCCCGTATAGGTATAGCTATTGGAGATCCATGTAAAGGCTAAGAGTATGACCCTACCTTAGACAAGTGGGGATCCCTCATCCGATAGGGTTTAATACTTGTTACACCCCTATTTTTCCCCAAAACGAATATCTTGAAGGAAAAGAGTTTTTCCAATTAAAGTGACATTTTGAAAAAGAATTATTTTGAATCTAGAGTCGCCACTTGAAATTGAGTTTTGGTGGTCCAAGTCACCTTATTTGAATCCCTCATCAAAGGAAGTTGACTCTTACGGTCTGCGAAATCAAAAATCGGGTAAGGAATTCGTTTGACCGAAGGAAAGATATTAGGCACCCCTCAATCCCGTGGTTCTAGCATGGTCGCTTTATTGACTTTTATGACTTGACTTAATTTTTTTATGATATTATATTACTTAACTTAATAATAAAAATGTTATTTACTCTCATTCTTTGATTTATTTAAATATATTTAAAACTATCTTATTTTATTAGTGTATAACTTTTAATACATTTTATTTATTTACTTTTTATGCTTTCAATATTTTTTTTTACTTTTCTTTATTATTATATTTTTTACTATTACGTTCAATTTCTTTTTTTAAAAAGAATAGTTCTGTTTCTTTAAACAAACAAAAAAAAAACAAAGAAAAATATTTCATTACATACTTTTAACATTATGTAAGTTTTGGTTTCTTTTCACTTAACAATTATTATTATTATTATTATTATTATTATTATTATTATTATTATTATTTCAAGGCTTTATTTGTTTTTTTATAATTTTATTTTTCTGTTTTGACAAAGAAACTTTCTAAACGAAAAGTTTTCTTCTTTTTCATTGCACGTTTTTTTTAAAGAGAGAATTATTTTATACTCCTTTTCCTTTTATTTTTTTTTTCATTCTGTTTTCTCCTTTTTTTAATATATATATATTCTTTCTCACGTTTTTTGTTTAAAACTTTTCCTTTTTATTATTATTATGTTTTTCTTCCTTTTTTATTTAACTTTTAATCTCCTTTTTAACGTCATTGGCATTAAAAGAAAAATCTACTAACTACAATTAACATCTTTACATAATAACTACACATATTATCATTATAAAATTAACATCTTTGCAAAATAACTACACATATTATCATTATAAAACTAAATATGAAAAATAAGAACATACTTGGATAATAATTTTACTAAGTATGAATTAAACTATGGGTTATTTAAATATGTAATAAACTACTGTTTGTTATAGCAATTTCACACTAAATATAACTATAGAAAGGATCTAAACATAAAGTTGATATGAAATATTTGAACATACTTCATATAGAAGCATAATGGTTTAACCACATGTGAAATGATAATTTCGATATATTGCAATCAATGCTTGTATAGTCATGACATTAAATTATACAATAAAAATTAAGTGGTACCTCTTGTGAAAATTCCACCAAAAGAAAACAATCCGAATAAGGAACCATGAACTCGAAACCACGAAACTAAACCTCAACTTCAACTTTTGTTTGAGTGAAAGCAAAGTATAAAATAAAATGTGAGTATATATGCTAATTTTTATTTTATTTTTGGGTGATTTTTCTTCCTTTTCTGTGTGTATTGTTTTTTTTCTTTCTTTTCACGTTGTTCCCTTTTGCTGATTTTTTCCCTTCTTTTTTTTTCTTCTTTCTTTTTACTATGTAGTAGTGTAGTGTGTAGGGAGTATGGGAGTGAAATAGGGTCACTGGGGAGTAGTGTAGGTGAGTTGGGGTAGTGGGTAAATGCAGTGGCGGAGCTAGAATGTTGTTTAAGGAGTGTCAAAATCTAAAGAAATAAAATTGTGTAGAAGTCAAGAAGTGTCAATATATAATATATATACATAAAAAATAATTTTATTCTATCTAAACAATGTAATTTTCTGACGAAGGGGTGTCCGTCGACACCCCTTCACTACATGTGGCTCCGCCACCGGGTAAATGGGTTAGTTTTTTTTGTTACTAAATAAAAATAATAATAATAATAATAATAATAATAATAATAATAATAATAATAATAATAATAATAATAATAATAATAATAATAATAATTTAAAAAAATTAAATAGCTAGATAAAAAATATAAAAATTACAATCACAAATTTATTATTAAAACTTTGAATGAATAAATAAAAATGTACCTTAAAGTGTGATTCTTTTTTTTGTAGTTTTTATATCTTTTAAAAATATACTTAATAAAATAAGATAAAAGTCAAATATTAATAAAAAATATTTAAGTTCTATAAAGGGTAGAAAACTTAAATTTCGGCCAAAACTCACGTGTCTACTATACTGACATTGGTTAAAGCTAGTCCCCACAAATGAATGAAAATAAACTAGGTCTTCTTAAGGGTGTACTATTTAGGGTAGGTGGTGGAATTAGATACTATCTATCCATTACACAAGTAGACATTTGAAGGAAGTCTTGGTGTGTTATTATATGAAAGTGTATGAATGGGTTACTATATGATGTTAATGAAGTAATTTGACTTTCTGTCTAATGTTAAAGAAGTATATTGATATTATGTATTGTATGATGGAAGTTATGTAAATGATGAATGTGATGTGCCTAGTCTAAGGCGATTCCTAAGGAGCACAAAGTGGAAGTAGTAGTATTGGATGCTACTTTCACATTGCACTAAGTGTAACTTTGGGGTTGTCTTGGAGGACTGTCTTTATGTGAAGTTCCTAAATGTATGTACGTTCTTTCTAATATCTTTAATAATAATGTTGACTTGTTGAATTGAAATGAAGTATGCTTATCCTTGGTTGTCTTAAGGATCACTTAGGCGTGTATAGAAGAGGTTGTATGGGCGGTCTCTTTATGTCTTACCTAGGTGAGTCTTAGAATAACTTTGGATAGGAAGTTCTATTTGATAAATGGGTTACTTGATAAATATGACTAAATGTTGAAGTTCATGGAAATATTACTTAAATGATAAATGATGATTTATATGATGTTTTGTACACTTGATTCTGGAAGTTTTACCAGAATAGTACGAAAGGTTATTTCAACTAAAATATCATTTTTAGCATGTTTTTGCATATTCCGTACATAGTACAATGTTTGTAATAACCCCATACTCTTCTATATTTCTATAAGTATAGGTGGAAGGCAAGTGAAGGTTCTTAGAAGGCAAAGCTTGGGAAGTCGAGTCTCCCAAGATTGATACGTCCTCATATGTTCTAGGACATAGACTATATTTCTTTTATTATCTTTATTTTAAAGACTTATATAAGACTTTAGTATGTTTTCTTTCAATGTAAAGGGTTGTGACCCTATGATATTGAGACGTGTCTAAGTTGGCTTGTGATGATGAGACTTGTTCCTTAGCTTTTATAAAAGAATTTATTATTAATTATGTTGTGAAATGTTTTAATTCTTCACTACTTTTATATCTGTGTAATGAATGATAGCTAAGAGTCTTGTTCAAGACCCCCGAAAGGTCAAGTATGCCGTGTAACTTCTAGGGGGTGCTCCCAAGTTGTTACACTATTGTTGTAAGTAAACTCAATTAGAGGTAGGTGATCATCCCAATTTCCTTTGAAATTAATCGCACATGCCCTCAACATATCCTCTAGGGTCTGAATAGTGCGCTCTGCTTACCCATCTGTCCGAGGATGAAAGGCAATACTTAAGTTCACCTTTGAACCTAAGCTTTTCTAAAAAAAATTCATAAATTGTGCACCTCGATCTGAAATAATGGAGATCGGAACTCCATGAAGTCTAACAACTTCTTGAAGATACAACTTAGAATAATCTTCTGCCGAATGGGTCGTCTTTACCGAAAAAAGTGGGTTGATTTTGTCATTCTGTCAACAATCACCCAAATAGATCAGGATGCCTGAGAGACCTTGGTAAACCTGTGATGAAATCCATATTAATCATCTCCCACTTCCATTCTGCAAGTTCTATATTCTGAGTCAAACCACCGGGCTTTGGTGCTCTACTTTAACTTATTGGCAATTTGGGCACTTGGAAACAAATTCTGCAATGCCCTTCTTCATACCATTCCACCAATAGACTTCTCTTAAATCGCGATACATCTTGGTGGAACTCGAATAAATGGAATATCTGGAACTATGAGCTTCCTCCATGATTATATGTTGGATTCCATCCCCCATTGATACACACAACCTTCGTATCTCAAGACACCATCTCCCCCTTGTTTAAAAGCTACTACTTTCTGCTTACGAATATTTGCCTTCAATTGAAGCAAAATGGGATCTTGGTCTTGCTTGACTTTCACTTCTGACACTAATGATGACTTAGTCCCATTCATTACCACTACTCCTTCTTTTGTTGAATCCATTAGTCAGACTCCCAAGCGTGAAAGTCTATGCAAATCTTTTGGTAACTCTCTCTTTTCTTCCTCGACATGAGTGGAAATACCCATAGACAACATGTTCAAGGCGTCAACAACAACATTAGCCTTACCTGGATGATAAAGAATACTCATGTCATAATCCTTGAGCAATCCTAACCACCACCTTTGTCTAATATTAAGTTACTTATGGTGAAGACATATTATAGGCTCTTGTGATCATTGAACACATTAACATGGACACCATACAAATAATGAGGCCATATCTTCAAAGCAAAAACTACAGCAACCAACTCTAAGTCATGGGTTCGATAATTCTTCTCATGAACTTTCAGTTGGCTGGAAGTATAAGCTATAATTTTGTCATTCTGCATTAACATACAACCCAAGCTAACCCTAGATGCATCAAAATACACCACAAAAGCTTAAGTACCTTACGGTAAGGTCAAATTGCGGCAGTAGTCAACCTCTTTTTCAATTCGTAAAAGTATTTATCACAAGCTTTAAACCATTGAAACTTAACTGTCTTTTGATTCAACTTGGTCAAAGGGGATGAAATAGATGAGAACCCCTCTACGAACCTTTTATAGTAGTCAGACAAGACCAAGAAACTCTTAATATCAGTCAGAGATGTTGGTCTAGGCAAACTCTGCACTGCCTCTATCTTTGGGGTATCACCTCTAATTCCATCACCAGAAACTATGAGGCCCCAGAACACCACGACTCAAGCCAAAACTCACATTTAGAGAAATTAGCATATAACTCATTATCTTTCAAAGTCTAAATAACTATTCTGAGATGACTAACATGATTTTCTTTATTCCTCGAATATATTAGAATGTCATCAATGAAGACGATAACAAATATATCTAATTAAGGCTTGAATACTCTATTTATAAGGTCCATGAATGATATGGTGCATTAGTCAACCAAAAGGACTTGACTAAAAAACTCAAAATGACCATATCGGGTTCTGAAACCTGTTTTTGGGATATCACATTCCCCCACTCTTAACTTATTGTAGCTACACTTGAGGTCTATTTTCGAAAGACATGTGGTACCCTGAAGCTGATCGAAAATATCACCGATTCTTGGAAAATGATACTTGTTCTTGATAGTAACCTTGTTCAACTGATGGTAATTTATACACATCATAAGGGAACCATCTTTCTTCCTCACAAATAAGACTGGAGCGTCCTCGCTATAAGCATTAGGTATCAAATGATCGACAAGATGAAGACCGAAGTCTTGGTAGATTTTGTATCTGACAATACTATTATTCGAGCACTCCGAAAAACAGAGTGTCGTGAAGGTATAGAACCTCTTTGAGGTGAGACAACAAAAAAGAATTGTCCTAAGATTGTAACTTTTACAATTATTATAGAAACTTCTCGAAAAGAAGGCAATTCTATTGTAGCTAAGACATTTTTTATCAGATGAACAACATGGACCTTTTTTCTTATTGTGTATTGTACACTTCTATTATGGATAACATGTGCAAGACAGATAAAATAGGGGTGTCTCAGAGCATTTTCCATGATATGATGGAATAGGGTGTTGCTCCAGATGTTATTCATTTAATTCACTAATCAACAGATTTAGGCTTTTGAGTAACTGAAGCACTTAGTCTTTATGAGGATATGCAAGCTAGAGGTTAATCCTGATGAAATCACCTTCTAATTGATTATTGGTGGCCTTATATAGGAGAAGAACCTCTAAGTGGCATTAGAGATGATGGAGAAGGGTTTGACTCCTGACAGAGACTTATCTCAGACTCTTATTTATGCAATCAACTCATATGTTGCACAACATCTGAAAGGTTTGTATCTCTGAAAACCCACCAAGTTATATTTTTTTTGTGTTTCTGATGGAACACTTATGCAGTTACATGTTTTGTATGTTTATGATATTTATTTGACTGTAAGAAAATTCATTATTTGTCAAATATCGCCCATACATTTTCTCCTTTAATATCAACAATTTTTCTTTTGAAATTTCCTGTCTCTGCGATTTTTGTTGCTCTATACTATTTGTATGTTGTGTTTTGGTTGTCACAGGATTTGATTGATGTTATTTTCGTTGCCTATATGCTATGTGATGCTTCCTTATAACATTTTTGATTTCTTTCCTTTTGTATAATCTTTGATTTATGTTACCTGAGTTGGGGTTATTTCGGAAACAACCTCTCTATCGTAAGGTACGAGTAAGGTTTGCATACACCCTCCCCTCTCAAGAACCCACCTTGTTAGACTACACTGGGTATGCTTTGTTATTGTTGTTGCTGTGTGTTCTTCCTAAATGATTTTATTAAGTTTATTGTCACGACTGGAATCTAGATCCCAGACGAGACCGGCGTCGTTGACCTCTCAGAGGTCGCAAACAAGCCTACTTACGTCATTCTTACTTTACATAGGTTAATTTTTAGCGGAAAATTTGAATTTTTTTTTTTATTCTTTAATCATACTTGCCAAACATTCTTTATATTTTGTAATCGTTCATCATCAACCATCTAACAATTAGGAGATAAGCAACTGAAAGAAATAATTCATTAAGTGTTAATTGTATATCGATCAAAATAACACCAATACAAAGTCTGAACCAAAATAGGAAAGAAACGCCAGTGGAACATGCTCCACTAGCTCAACTCTAAAACTACGCTAGAATGTAAAACAGTAGCATCCTCGAAAGCATGAGGACCTACCAAACTCCGGATGAATGCTGACGTCCGGATAGCTGCAATAACAAACCTGTAGCTCTACCGTCCACCTGTGCCTGCACCTAAAAGTAGATGTTTGTATGGAATTAGTACACACTTGTACTAAGTATGGGTATATGCAAGCACACACCAGGGACATGCATGAGGAAGAAGAGCTCTTTCCTAACAACATGATGTTTGGAAGTCAAGTCAGTGGACTTGCTAAATTGAAATTGGGAAAGTTATGCCATGAGAGTGACATGCATCATTATAATCATCGTATGGCACATAACACATAACATCTTCATATAGCACATAACATATAACACATAGTTTCTTTCATATTATTCAGTCATATACCATGAGACCTTATTATCATAGACTTAACCTTAAGACTTTCCAAAATCAGGGCTCAACATATGGGACCTCAACTAGGGAGCCTTCTTTAGAAAACACGGAGTCTGCTTCATTCCTTCATACGTATTTCATTTCAATTCATTCATAGGCCAGTGCGAACACCAGCTATACCTAGGACGTAGTTTAAGACTTTCATCGGGTTTGCTATGCAATGATCAGGAATAACCTAATGTCATTACCTGAATCTAGCTCACCTCTTGATTATCCTATCCTAACACCTTCGGTATCATTCATTTATTTATATGATTCATTTGAGGCTGGCCTCATTCATTCATTGGGAACTTTAACTTTAACCGACATAGATCATGTGAGCATCATGAAATCCACTGTCTCCCCCACATCGAAAAGAGGTGGAATCACCGGCCAAAGCATTTCAATAACATGCTGGCGTATATGGGAATTTAACCCCGCCAGATCCCTATAGTGGCAATATAGGTTCAAAGACTAGGAGATGTATGGAGACCCATACCCGGCAAGCCGGACAGTCTCATCTCATGAGAGTTACGTGAACCTCCGCCCTTCCCGAAAGAAGGCATCACCGCTCATAGCTAGCCTATCGGTGCTCGGTATAAAGTTCCATTACATTCAACTCATACATCATGGAAGTTGGCTTCTAGTATGAGGACATCATAGCTCAATAGATGATTTCTCATCTCATCATTAGTATTAAGTGTTTAAAACTCAATATTTTCATTAGAGTGTTCATAGAGACTGGTCTCTTCATTATCTTACACTCTCATTGGTGAGTACGTATTGGTAACATTTACTTAGGCTCATTTGAGATTGCTCTCATCATATACATTAGCCTCACATCATGATTGTCACCACATTCTTCATTATTAGCACCTTTATTTTTCATAGTTACTCACCTCTTATTACGTGGATGTTCATTTCTTCATTTCATTACGTATATCTTAGGTTCACTTATACTTGAATGTATGTTAAACTTATGTGTCTATACATACAAGCCATGAGGCTTCATTTATAGTTCGTTAAGTGATTCTTATTTTCCCAAGATTATGTATTACCAGACTTATTTATCTTGTATATATACCAAGATCTTGATTTTTGATCTAAGTAGATGACATTATTCTTGAATATTTTACTCACGTATGACTTATGTATCAATACGGAGGTTTGGGCACGGGAACCCAAATCTTGAATCACTTGGATATCATTTATATTTTTCATTGATTTTATTTCTAATATTCATGACATTTGAACTCTAAATTAAATCTCAACATTTTCGTGAAATAATTAAATTTATATTTTAATTAGAATTCTAAATTAAATCTCAACATTTACGAGAAAGAATAAAATTTTCTATTTTAATTAGAATTCTAAATTAAATCTCAATAATTACATAAAGAATTAATTTTTCTATTTTAATTAGAATTCTAATTTAAATCTCCATATTTACATGAAAGGATAAATTTTCTATTCTAATTAGAATTCTAATTTAAATCTCAATATTTACATAAAAGAATTGATTTTCTATTTTAATCAGAATTGTAATTTAAATCTCAATATTTACATGAAAGAATTAATTTTCTATTTTAATTACAATTCTAATTAAAATCCTTTTTTTTTAAATTAAAATCGCTTCTTTAGGGAGGTTGTTGCTTCCGCTTATTTCCCGAGTGGTTGTGTTGTACTTAGAAAGATAAATAGCTTCTGTATTGGATTGTGATACATGAATTTCTTTATTACATTGACTCACTCTCTTCGGCATCTCACCAGAAACAACATCCGCAGAAATTGAATGAAAGCTCTTGTTCTCTTATAACTCTAATTTTTTGGTTGCAGAGACAGGGTATGGCTTCTCCTCCAAATTCTTGGAGAACACTTCATCTGTTACCTCTTCTTTAGGGGTACCGAGTATCCTTACTCGAGCGCAATGACAATGAATCTACAGGTGAGAACCAGTTACCAAAACCTTCTTCTTGCTTGCTTAAATTTTTCTCTAGTTTTCACATGGGTTTTTCTTTGGTCTTAATCATAAAGCAACAGAGAAATTTGAAAGTTGGAGTTGTTCGTTGACATAAAACAAGTACTACACATACACAACTAACCAAAAAACTACTAAACAAAATCATTAGTTTTTGTACTAATAATCAAGAATCTGGATTTACTTGTTCCACCTTTGATTCAACTAAATAGAGTGAAGTCAGCCATTGGATTTGCTTAACAGGGGAAGGGGCCATTGAAATTCGCAAAGCTTGTTTTTTTTTTCTATCTTTCTATAAGTCTTTAGGTTAGCTTTACTCCCTTAAATCTTTTACCAACAAATTCATCAATGTATTCGTGAAACATTTGGTAAAATCAAATTGGAGCCAAACATTACTCTATCTTTGAGTAAATGAATTATTTTATGCTTAAGATATGTTTATGTAAAAGATGAAAGCATACTTTTATAGTTTACAAGTCATCCAAGAAATCTGATTACTATTTTTCAGTTATTCTCTAAGTGAAGTTTTTTTTGTTTGAGATGCAACTATGTTGTTCTTGTTTTGTGTGTCATAATCTTGTATGAATTATCACGTATTACTTTTGATCTTAATTTTATGTTTCTGCTGTATTTTTTTGTGTTGCGTGTAAAGTTATAGTTGTAGTGTATGATATATGTTTTCATGTGGTAGTTTTTGTTGTTGCAGGTGACAGATTTGGTGCTGGTTATAAGATGAAGTGAAATTTCAATATTTCATATACAGTGAAGCCTTCTATTTGATACTTGATTACTTTTGAAGATGAAGAGAAGATTCCCATTTCAATGCTTGATTGCTTTGTCAATGAAGCTTTATTGGATTAAAGTTTCTCTAGGCTAGATTTAATTTTATTACTACTCGTGTGAAGTTATGTTAAGTAAATGATGGTGTAATGCTTCTGTAATCTACTCTTTTGATTTATTTGTGTAAATGTACCAAGAAATTACTTTTATGTAGTTCTGATTATTCTTTTGATTTAAGTGATGACTTTTGTATACTTCAAACTATTCATGTGACTCCATATTTCTTATTTTTAATAAAACATATCATATATCAACTACTAAAGTGATTTGTAGAACACATCATTGGAGCAAATGTCTACCGGGGGAGCCATTAGCGAAGGAAATATATTGTTACTAAAGGAGTCATAACAACCGAATATGCAGGCTTCTGTAAAGATTTTTAACGACCGGAATAAAAATCAGCGAAGGGGAAATTTTGTCGCAAAAGAGATATAACTACCACATTTTTTTCCAGTCGCTAAAGATATTTTAACGACTGGGCACTCAATCCGGTCGATAACTTTTAACGACTTGTGACGATCAGATTTTTTCCGGTCGCAATTAACTAATAACAACCAAAATGTAACACCCCGTAGCCAAAACAGACCAAAAATTAATTTTTCTGAAAAATCTGCAGGTGCTACCAACGGTGGCATCGACGGACCGTAGCCTGAACCACGGTCCGTCCTGCACAACCATCGATGGGATCAGAAACTCCCAAAAATTTCAGCCTAGAAAAATTGGTTAAGTCTTGGACGACGAACAGACTTACGGTCCGTAGGTCAAACAACGATCCGTAGTCCGTGACCGTCGATCAAGACTCCCTTCAACCACTCTCTGACAAGAGCTATGGATGACCAGCATGGTTCGTAGGAGGACCTACGGTCCATAGGTCTGACCATAGGTGGAAAAATTGGAGCCAGTTAAGGGGAAATGGAGTTGGGTCAACTTGAAATGATCATAACTCTTAGCAAAAAATGAATTAGGTCTCCCATGACCTACCCACAGATAGAAAATTGAATTATCATTCCATAGCCACCGACCTTGCTAAAATCAGATCGCCGAGTAAAAAGTTATTCCCATTTTAGTAAAGGTCTGTCGAACAGGCCCTCACGACGGACCCAACGATGGGGCGTCGGGCGCACGACAGACCGTCAGTCCTGGCCGTCGTGAGGCCCGACAGCAACCTTCCCAGGGGTCTTTTTGACCTTTCCCACTCCGTTTAAACCCTAAGTTACGCCGTTTTGACCCTAAATCATCAGATTTTAGTCAGTTTAAGCCTAGAAACATAATTAAAACATATCCAAGTCAAATCATTAAATAAAAACGTAGAAAATTAGAAGCAAGATGGAAGGAAAAAGGCTCAAGAACCCTAGTTCAAGAATGCCACAAGCTCCAGTAGTTCCAGCCCCGAAACTTAAAGTATTTTTCCGTAGATTTCATCACCATGTATGTGGGATTTCACTAGTGGGTTCCCTTCACCCATTGGGTCCTTAGTTTCAGTCAGTTCATGATTCTCTTATCATGATTAAACCTAGGGTTTCTAGAACTTTGATATAACTTCATGAATTTATTAAATATATGTTCTAAATCAGATTATCATTTTATTACTCAGATTATCGCATGAATTTCAGAACCCTAGCTTTGTATTTCTTTAGTTCTTGAATTATACATGCTAGGTCATATATTTCAGACACTTCAGATATACATGCCTCAGTTATAAATGCATAATTACCAGATTAATTGTTGCATTCTCAGTTTGCATGTTCAGTTTCGAGCTATCCAGTATTTACAAAAATTCAGATATAATCAGTTAATTTACATAATTCATTGAGAGTAGCATAATATCGAGTTGGACTAGGGTTTAGCGTACCTAATAGTCCCAGAACTACTAGCTGAGTAGGTTGTAAGTCCTCTGTGTGGGCAATCAGTTTAGTGATCGCGCCAGCATGCCTTTATACCTTTGGCAGGGTATATTGGGTCCTCTCGATGGGGCGTATACATCGGACATCACATTTAGCTCATGTGGTTTTATTATCGGTTATTAGTAGCTCCCACAGTTCAGTCAGACTCTCTGCATTGACCATTTATCAGTATATTCAGTATTCAATTTCAGCATGTTATAAATTGGTCATTGCATCCAGTTAGCTCAGAAATCAGCACATCACGTTCAGATTATTATACTTGTTTTTGTGCTTGTTCAGTTATGTTTTATTTCAGCTTTACTCTATCCTACATGCTCTGTACCTTTCAAGTACTAACGCATACGTGCGCTACATCTTCTCTTGATGTAGGTTCAGGTTCTCAGCATCCAGATCACGCATAGATCGATTTCCCGATCTCCAGTTCAGCAGATTCAGTGGTGAGTCCTCATTCTCTGAGGACAACAGTCATGAGTTTCATTTCAGTCTTTAGTCATTTAGTTTCAGTTTTTGCTAGATTTAGCTGGGGCTTGTCCCAGTATTTCTAGTCTAGTTTAGAGGCTATTTTCAAACATAGTTAGATTCAGCTTAGTATTGAGTTAATATTTCTTTTGTATTAAACTCGTTGTTTCAAATATCTCAGTTATAGAATATGGGTATTCCCCATCTTTTAATTTTAAGTATGATTTAGCTTCCGCAGCAGTTTATTATATTTATTGTGCTCATGATCTTGCCAGTAGGGTTAGCTTGGGATCACTTGTGCTCCTAGGTTCCGTGTCCGCGTCTCGGGGGAAGCTCGGGGCGTGACAAAACTTGGTATTAGAGCACTAGGTTCAAGAGTCCTAAGATGTCTGAAAAAGCCACACTAAGTAGAATCCTTTTCATGGGTGTGAAGTGCACCACATCTAATGTTAGGGAGGCTATAAAGTGTTTTAGGAAAAACTTCACTTTCTTGTAACTCTTATCGTGCGTAAGGTATGATCTTATTCCATTCTAACTTGACGTTCTACGTTTCAGATCATGCCTTCTCATAGAGTTTAGGCATGGAATTCTAATGCACGTAATGCTAACACAGTTCCTCTAGTACCAAATAAGGAAGTTCAAATGCAGAATTTCAGAAAGCCAATTCAGCTTTTGGCTAAGAGTATGACCAACCAGAACAATCAGCAGGTTCTATTTCCTACTAAAAGAAATGACCGATTAGTGGCAGCCAGAGTTTGTGATTTTGTTAGGATTAATCCGCCTAAGTTTTTAGGATCGCAAGTTGGTAAGGACCCACAGAAGTTCATTGATGAGGTTAAGAAAATATTTTGTGTGATGTCAGTAACTGGTAGTAATAGTTGAGATTGGCATCTTACAAACTCAAGGATGTGACTCACATATGGTTCACTCAGTGGAAAGACAACAGACATGACTTTGTCTTTTGTAACTCCGTGTAGCAGTCCAAATCAGTATTAGACCAGAAAATCTGTCAGAACCCTTCTAAGTCTCTACTCCAGTAGGTGACCCAGTTATAGCTAGACGGGTATACAGAAATTGCCCTGTCACAGTCTCTCAGAAAGTCACCTCAGCAGCTCTAGTAGAGTTAGAAATGGTAGACTTCGATGTCATTCTAGGCATGGATTGGTTACATTCATGTTATGCCTCAGTCAATTTCAGAACTAGAATTGTTCGGTTTAAGTTTCCAGACGAACCAATCTTAGAATGGAAGGGTAGTAGCCTAGAGCCTATGGGTCTATTTATTTCTTACCTTAAGGACAGAAAGATGATATCTAAGGGTTATCTCTATCATCTAGTTCGGGTTAAGGATTCTAGCCTTGAGACCCCATCTCTTGAGTCAGTTCCAGTAGTCCGTGAATTTTCAGAAGTATTTCCAAAAGATCTTCCCTGGGTTCCTCCCGAAAGGGAAATCGACTTTGGAATTGATCTCCTTCCAGATACCCAGCCTATTTCTATTCCTCCTTACAGAATGTTTCCAGCAGAGCTTAAGAAATTGAAAGAGCAGTTGAAAGATGTTCTAGATAAGGGTTTCATCAGACCTAGTATTTCACCACGGGGTGCAACAGTATTATTCGTAAAGAAGAAAGATGGTTCTCTCAGAATGTGCATTGACTATAGACAGTTAAACAAGGTCACAATCAACAATAAATATCCCATCCCCAGGATTGATGACTTGTTTGACCAACTTCAGGATGCTAGACATTTCTCAAAGATAGACCTCAGATCGGGTTATAATCAGCTCAGAGTCAGAGATAGTGACATTCCGAAAACATACTTTAGAACTCGGTATGGTCATTATGAATTCGTAGCTATGTCGTTTGGACTAACCAATGCTCCTGTAGACTTCGTGGATTTGATGAACAGAGTGTTCAAACAGTACTTAGACTTGTTCGTTATCGTCTTCATTGATGATATCCTCATTTACTCTAGGAGTGAGTAAGAACATGCAAGTCATTTGAGAATTTTTCTTCAGACTCTCAAAGATCGCCAGTTATTCGCTAAGTTTAGTAAATGTGGGTTTTGGTTGCAATTCTTTGCTTTCCTTGGTCACATTGTATCGAGCGAAGGGATCCGCGTAGATTCACAAAAGATAGAAGCAGTGAAACAATGGCCCAGACATACCTCTGCTACAGATATCAGAAGTTTCTTAGGTCTAGCAGGTTATTGCAGAAGGTTCGTGGAAGGATTTTCATTCATAGCCTCACCATTGACTAGGTTGACTCAGAATATGGTCAAGTTCCAATGGTCAGATGATTCTGAGAAAAGCTTCGCAGAATTGAAAAATAGATTGACTACAACTCCTGTCTTGACTCTACCAGAGGGTTCAGATGGTTATGTGATCTATTGCGATGCATCCAGAGTTGGCCTTGGTTGTGTGTTGATGCAAAGAGATAAGGTTATATCTTATGCCTCTAGAAAGCTTAAGGTGCATGATAAGAACTATCCAAATCATGACCTCGAGCTTGCAGCAGTGGTGTTTGCACTCAAGATATGGAGACACTACTTGTATGGTGTTCATGTAGATGTGATCACCGATCATAAGAGCCTTCAGTATGTGTTCACCCAGAAAGAGTTGAATCTTTGCCAGAGGAGATGGCTTGAGTTCCTTAAGGAATATGATATGAGTGTGCATTATCATCCTGGAAAGGCGAATGTAGTGGCCGATGCTCTTAGTATATTATCTTTCGGTAGTGTAGCCCATGTTGAGGGAAAAAAAGGAGCTAGTGAAGGATGTTCACTGGCTTGCTCGCTTGGGATTTCGCCTTATGAGCATATCAGACAACGGTGTAACAGTTCAGAATGGGGCAGAATCGTCTTTGGTAATGGAGGTTAAGGAAAAGCAAGAGAGTGATCCGATCTTGCTTGAACTAAAGGGTGCAGTCAACAATCAGAGAGTGGAGGTTTTCTCCCAAGGGGGAGATAGTGTACTTCGCTACCAAGGTAGATTGTGTGTTCCTGATGTGGGAGAATTGAGGCAGCATATTCTTGCAGAAGCTCATAACTCCAGGTATTCTATTTATCCAGGTGCCACTAAGATGTACCGCGATCTGCGGGAAGTCTATTGGTTGAATGGCATGAAGAGGGATATAGCAGACTTTGTGAGTAAGTGCCCCAATTGCCAGCAAGTCAAGGTAGAACATCAGAAACCAGGAGGTATGACTCAAGAGATCGATATTCCTACTTGGAAGTGGGATGTGATCAATATGGATTTCATCACAGGGTTACCTCGTACTCGCAGACAGCATGACTCAATTTGGGTGATAGTTGATAGGATGACTAAGTCTTCTCGCTTTTTGGAGGTCAAGACTACATATTCGACTATGCCAAGCTTTACCTCACTGAAATTGTGAGGTTGCATGGGGTTCTTTTGTCTATCATCTTAGATAGAGGTCATCAGTTTACCTCTCATTTCTGGAAGTCATTTCAAGAAGGTCTTGGCACTCAAGATAACCTTAGTATAGCATTTCATCCACAGACGGATGGCAGGCAGAGCGTACCATTCAGACCTTAGAGGATATGTTGAGAGCTTGTGTGATCGATTTCAAAGGTAGTTGGGATGATCACCTTCCTCTTATTGAGTTTGCCTACAATAATAGTTACCATTCCAGTATTCAGATGGCCTTTTATGAGGCTTTGTATGGGTGTAGATGTAGATCTCCTGTTTGTTGGTTTGAAGTAGGTGAAGCAGCTTTGATAGGGCCAGATTCAGTTATGGAGGAAGTGCAACTCATTTGAGATGGACTTAAGACATCCCAAAGTCGTCAGAAATCTTATGCAGATGTAAGGAGAACGGAACTAGAGTTCCAAGTTGATGCTTGGTTTTTCTGAAAGTCTCACCGATGAAAGGGGTGATGAGATTTGGAAAGAAAGGGAAGATCAGTCCTAGATATGCAGGCCCTTACAAGATCTTGAAAAGGATTGGCAAGGTGGAATATGAGTTAGAGTTGGCAGCAAAATTAGCAGTAGTGCATCCGGTCTTCCACATCTCACTCTTGAAGAAGTGCGTGGGTGACCCAGCCTCTATAGTGCCATTAGAGAGTGTGGCGGTGAAAGATAGTCTTTCTTATGAGGATGTACCGGTTGAGATTCTTGACCGTCAGGTTAGAAGGTTGAGAATCAAAGAAGTCGCTTCAGTCAAGGTTTTGTGGAGGAGTCAGTCCGTAGAGGGAGCTACTTGGGAAGCAGAAGCAGCCATGAAAGTCAAGTATCCTTACCTCTTTCCTTCCGATTCCACTCCACCTTGAGGTAATAGTTCCTCTTCAGTTTTACATTCATTCATGCGTAAATTCAGTTTTAGAATCACCTTCCCTCAGTTTGTACTTTCATTTTAGCATAATTCCATGTACTCAGAACTCAATTCAGTCAGAACTCAGTTCTCAGTGTTTAGTAGTGGGGTTTGCATCTCTCTCCCTCTATTTCAGTTAGTTTAGTCTTCATTCGAGGATGAATGTTCCCAAGGGGGAGATAATGTAACACCCCGTAGCCAAAACAGACCAAAAATTAGTATTTCAGAAAAATCTGCAGGTCCTATCAACGGTGGCATCGACGGACCGTAGCCTGAACCACAGTCCGTCCTGCACAACTGTCGATGGGATCAAAAACTCCCAAAAATTTCAGCCTAGAAAAATTGGTTAAGTCTTGGACGACGGATAGACTTAAAGTCCGTAGGTCAAACGACGATCCATAGTCCGTGCCGTCGATCAAGACTCCCTTCAACCACTCTCTGACAAGAGCTATCGATGACCATCATGGTTCGTAGGTGGACCTAAGGTCCGTAGGTGGAAAATTTGCAGTCAGTTAAGGGGAAATGCAGTTAGGTAAACTTGAAATGATCATAACTCTTAGCACAAAACGAATTACGTCTCCCATGACCTACCCACAGATAGAAAATTGATTTATCTTTCCATGTCCACCGACCTTGCTAAAATCAGACGTCCGAGAAAAAAGTTATTCCCATTTTAGTAAAGGTATGTCGAATAGGCCCTCACGACGGACCCAACGATGGGGCGTCGGGCGCACGACGGACCGTCAGTCCTGGACGTCGTGAGGCCTGACAGGAACCTTCCCAGGGGTCTTTTTGACCTTTCCCACTCCGTTTAAACCCTAAGTTACGTCGTTTTGACCCTAAATCATTAGATTTTAGTCAGTTTAAGCCTAGAAACATAATTAAAACATATGCAAGTCAAATCATTAAATCAAAACATAGAAAATTAGAAGCAAGATGGAAGAAAAAAAGATCAAGAACTCTAGTTCAAGAATGCCACAAGCTCCAGCAGTTCCAGCCCCGAAACTTAAAGTATTTTTCCGTGGATTTCATCACCAGGTTTGTGGGATTTCACTAGTGGGTTCCCTTCACCCATTGGGTCATTAGTTTCAGTCAGTTCTTGATTCTCTTATCATGATTAAACCTAGGGTTTCTAGAACTTTGATATAACTTCATGAATTTACATGTTATCACTCAGATTATCGCATGAATTTCAGAACCCTAGCTTTGTATTTCTTTAGTTCTTGAATTACACATGCTAGGTCATATATTTCAGACACTTCAGATATACATGCCTCAGTTATAAATGCATAATTACCAGATTAATTGTTGCATTCTCAGTTTGCATGTTCAGTTTCGAGCTATCCAATATTTATAGAAATTCAGATATAATCAGTTAATTTATAGCATTCATTGAGAGTAGCATAATACCGAGTTGGACTAGGGTTTAGCGTACCCAATAGTCCCAGAACTACTAGCCGAGTAGGTTGTAAGTCCCCTTTGTAGGAAATCAGTTTAGTGATCGCGCCAGCATGCCTTTATACCTTTGGCAGGGTATATTGGGTCCTCTCGATGGGCCGTATACATCGGACTCCACATTTAGCTCATGTGGTTTTATTATCGTTTATTAGTAGCTCCCACAATTCAATCAGACTCTCTGCATTGACCATTTATCAGTATATTCACTATTCAATTTCAGCATGTTATAAATTGGTCATTGCATCCAGTTAGCTCAGAAATCAGCACATCACGTTCAGATTATTATACTTGTTTTTGTGCTTGTTCAGTTATGTTTTATTTCAGCTTTACTCTATCCTACATGCTCTGTACCTTTCAAGTACTGACGCATACGTGCTCTACATCTTCTCGTGATGTAGGTTCAGGTTCTCAGCATCCAGATCATGCATAGATCAATTTCCCGATCTCCAGTTTAGCAGATTCAATGGTGAGTCCTCATTCTCTGAGGACAATAGTCATGAGTTTCATTTCAGTCTTTAGTCATTTAGTTTCTGTTTTTGCTAGATTTAGCTGGGGCTTGTCCCAGTATTTCTAGTCTAGTTTAGAGGCTATTTTCGGACATAGTTAGATTCAGCTTAGTATTGAGTTAATATTTATTTTGTATTAAACTCGTTGTTTCAAATATCTCCGTTATAGAATATGGGTGTACCCCATCTTTTCATTTTAAGTAGGATTTAGCTTCCGCAACAGTTTATTATCTTTAGTATGCTCATGATCATGCCAGCAGGGTTAGCTTGGGATCACTTGTGGTCCTAGGTTCCGTGAACGCGTTTCGGGGGTAGCTCGGGGCGTGACACAAAATAAGGCCTTTAGCGACTAGATTTACCGCCGGTAAAGATCTTTTTTCTTGTAGTGTGGAACTAACTGAATATAAGGTCTCTCAACACTAGAGTCATTAACTCGGACTAAGTGATAGACACACCCCTTAGAAACCAACCTCTTTGCCTTAATGTACGAAATTAAATGACCCTTAGACACTACTGAACTGTTTTTCAACTCTAAGACTGGCTCATTCGGAAACTAAAACTTGACAACTCGAGTCGTACAATCAACTCAGGCATAATAGGCGTGAAGCCAGTCCATACCAAGATTGACATCGAAATTTATCATGTCTAACTCAATTAAATCAGTCTTGGTATTCTTGTGAATGACAAAGGGACAATCACGATAGACTCTCTCTGCTAGAATAGACTAACCAACAAGTGTAGAAACATTGAATGGTTCACTAAGTTGCTCAATAAGAACATCAAAACTGAAGACTTGGATCATACCAGTAACAACATCTTGTGAATCCTCTTGCCCTCGACGACTAGTGATAGCACAAAGACGGTTTCCTCTCTGTCTGCCCTAAAGTAACTCAATTAGATGCAGATCTATCTGATAAAGAATCTGAAGAAGACTGGCTCTATTGCCCTCTTTACCATTTCTCTGTTTGTCCTTAGGATACTCTCTTATGAAATAACCATTCTGGCTGCACCTAACACAACTAGTGGAGCCATCAAGACACACCCTTGAGTGGCGCTAACCACACTTACCACATGAAAGAGTCTTAGTACCCCTTTGTGCTTACTACCTTGCGAAGGCGGAAGTCTAATTCTGAAGTTCTAACTATTTTACACACATTGCTTCTTTGTGCAGGTGCACTTGTAGATGATGGATCAGGTCCTTTCTGCTTCTGTTAGAAAGAAAACCAGTTCACATTACTCTTTTTCTGCCCGAACTTATTCCTTGATGTCTTAGCTCTCTTGTTCTTAAACTCTTCTTTGACCTCAGCTTGTCCTTCTCAACTTGTTGTACATGGATCATTAGCCTTGTTATGTCCATGACACCTACTAGTATGGTTGTCTTACTTTCTTTACTTGACAGAAGAGACAACCCAGCAACAAGCAAGCTCGTTCTGCTCCTCATATTTGCTTCTCTTAGTTCACGAGGAAAGAAACGCCCCATGAATGCACTCTCAAAACAGTCCAACTCACAAACGATTACGTGTAAGCACGAGTTAAAAAGAAACTTTTTTGAGATAAACTCCAACGCATGAAATGAATATGAAATAAGTGAAGAAATTCTTAAATGTTGCAGCCCCATAATTATAGTTGTGGCGCGCTTCACACCGATAACTAGTACTCTACGGACACGACTTCATAGACTATTTAGGACTCTTGAACTCTGTGCTATTATACCAAGTTTCTCATGCCTCGAGCCTACACCCTGGGCAAATATTTGTATCCATACAAATAATTACACAAAACTGTGTAGAAATGATAAATAAAGAATTATAAAAGAGACACGTAAAGGGTACTATAGAAAGGAAAATATATGTTTAATGAGTAAGAAAAATGAATCTCGAAAGAAAGGATAGGAGCGAAATAATGAAAAATTAAAATAAAATGATACATTTCAGCAAAGAAGGAAGTTTTTATGGATTTGAAAGAGTAATAAATGTGTAGTTAAGAGATACGAGATTTAACCAGAACTTGACCTTTAATATGGAAACGTTTCAACATGAAGTTTTTTAAACGACAGTTACAAAACGGTACTAAAATTTCTCTTTCACAACTAATAGAGGTTTGAAGTCAAAACTTTATTTAATTAAAAATGCAAAGAAAATTTTAAAAATTGAGAGAATAGATAAATCATTTTCTAATCATTGAGGCATGCCACCTCAACATGCTCATATTTCTCCTATATATATATATATATATTATTTGTATTATACTATAATACACAATAAATTGTATAATAATAAATGGCTTAAGTCATATGCGGTCCATTAAAGTTGTCCGCATATTTCACTTAGACATCTTAACGTAGACTTATATCTATTGAACACTTAAAACTTAGCAGATTTATACCTATTTGACACTAAATGATTGGATTAACTTTTTTAAAAAACTTTATTAAAATAATTTAAAAGGAATTTTAAAAAGAAAAAACTAAAAATTATTTTTGA
>NC_028646.1:7423132-7424179 GCF_001406875.1 Solanum pennellii | reverse complement strand
CACCCCCACCCCCACCCACCATTTTTCTTAATCTTTTCCGTCAAAACTAATTTCCCTTTGCACTAGGCCATTGTATCTCAATCGCCAGTACACCATTGCCTTCCCTTTCTTTTCTTCATCGAATCTTATTCCTTTTACCGACATACACCATTGATGTCCAACTAAGCTAACCCCTCATTCACCTTTCATTTTAATAGCATTACATCTTACATTCATTGTCTTTATTTTATTTTCACTATTCAACATTATCACAATTACAAGAAAACTTCTGTTGAAAAAGAATTATCACAATTACAAGAAAACTTCTGTTGAAAAAGAATCAATTACTTCACTGAAAAATTTCTTCATCGAAAATAAGGGACCTTCCCCGAAATGTTTGGTACTATAATCAAATCTATATTAAAAGAGGAAAAAGGAAAAAGCAGAAGAAGAATTGTAGAATTGGAGAGGGAGAGATGATGGAAATTGGAATAGTTGAAAATGACAAAAGATGGAATAGTTGAAGATGGCAGAAGACTTCCTTCTTTTTTGGCAAAAGTATTCATTACCCCCCTGTACTTGAAGCTTTTTATTCAGTGTACACCTAAACTTTATTTTGTTTCAATTACTCCTCTGAACTTGCTTATTCATCGAACGCGTACACCTTTATGTCCACTCACTACGATCGTGTCCACACGCGCACGACACCTAGATAAATATTTTTGCCACCTAGTTAAATATTTTGCCACCTAGATAAATATTGTCACCTAGATAATACCAACCTTCACAATTCACAAATCAAACTCTCTCTTAGCAGGTGAAAATCCATGTAGGTATTCACCAAAAACTAAATCTTTCAATGAAATTCTCGATATTCTTGGTCGTATGAGACGTTTGATGAACTCAACCAAGTGCTTGACGAAATGTCTAAGAGAGGAAATTTGGTTAATGAAAAAACTTATGGTATTTGATTAAGAGATATGCTGCAGCTCATAGAGTTGAAGATGCAAAAGAGTTTTTCTATAAGAGGAAAAATTTTGATTTGGAACTTGATGGATTGTGTTTCAA
>NC_028646.1:7415828-7422574 GCF_001406875.1 Solanum pennellii | reverse complement strand
CCTGAACTTGCTTATTCATCGAACACGTACACCTTTATGTCCACTCACTACGATCGTGTCCACACGCGCACGACACCTAGATAAATATTTTTGCCACCTAGTTAAATATTTTGCCACCTAGATAAATATTGTCACCTAGATAATACCAACCTTCACAATTCACAAATCAAACTCTCTCTTAGCAGGTGAAAATCCATGTAGGTATTCACCAAAAACTAAATCTTTCAATGAAATTCTCGATATTCTTGGTCGTATGAGACGTTTGATGAACTCAACCAAGTGCTTGACGAAATGTCTAAGAGAGGAAATTTGGTTAATGAAAAAACTTATGGTATTTGATTAAGAGATATGCTGCAGCTCATAGAGTTGAAGATGCAAAAGAGTTTTTCTATAAGAGGAAAAATTTTGATTTGGAACTTGATGGATTGTGTTTCAAGAAGAGGATTCCCGAAGCGCTTGAGAAAAATCTGAAATTTGAAAAGGGAGAAGAGATAAGAATAAAATGAAAAACATAAAAGATTATTTGGATCATTGTTCCAATGTATCTCAGCCTTTCTGCTGGAACCAACAACTGGGCAGAAGCAAAGGCCATGCTTTTTGGCCTTAAATGGTGCATTGAATAGCTAGAGAATAGAGAGAGAGAAATTCTTAAAATAAGCCAAATATTAAAGAAAAAATAGATTTTTTACGTATATTACCGTTGTAACTTTATGATGTGGCAAAAAATCGCTGTCTCACGCGCTTTGTAGAGTTTAATTTCAGTTTCTATGCCAGGTGGACAGAAAAGGTGTACGTGTTCGATGAATAAGCAAGTTCAGGGGGGTAATTGAAACAAAATAAAGTTTAGGTGTACACTGAATAAAAAGCTTCAAGTACAGGGGGGTAATGAATACTTTTGCCTTCTTTTTTTTTAAAAAAATAAATTATTATTATTATTATTATTATTATTATTTATTTGTTTAGGTTTATAGGGTGGAAACAAAAAGAAAAAAACAATTGATTTATGCGCTTTAAGAGAGTGATGTACACATTTTTTGCCATGTCAAGCTTTGTGTCTAATTGACATCACTTTTGAGCAGATAAGGTGTTTAATAGGTATAAACTTTAGTTGAGATGTTCAGGTGAATTATGCAGACAACTTTAAGTGGTTGTAGATGACCTAAGACATAGTAAATTGACCATTCAAGTGAGTTAAACAATAAAATAACTAATTTAGTATTTTGTAGATTAAAAATTAAAATAAATCCATAAAGACACTACAATTATATTATAACTATATTATAATAATAGAAAATATATTTGGCATGACACTATTTTGGCATGAAATGACAGGAGCAACAAATTTGATGTAATTTGAGTTATTTTCGTAATTTCTCTGAAAAGTTAAGGATTATTAGGTAAATTCATTAATTTTTGTATCCAAATTACCATCAAAAGTAACATCACTACTCTTTAAAAGTAAAACCACTTTTGAAAAGTCCAAACCTATGATTATTACTTTTAGTTTACACTTTTCAAGAGGTGGCTGACAATACTTATATGAGAGGCTCCATTTATATTGTGTCATGTGTAAAGTGTTGGGTCTCATTTAAGAAAATGACCCAAATCCATTTTTCTCTCACTTCTTTAAACGATTTTTTCTCTTTCTTACTTTTTTTTTACCTTTTTTTCTTTGACTTTTCTTTTCAAATTAATGTTCTAAATTTCTCTACTTCCATACTTATATAATTTTATTTACGGAAAATATGAAATCCAAAAAGTAAATATTCATTCTATTTCTAACATCTTTATATTGTCTTTTCATCTTAAAATTAATTATTTATATTACTAAAAAAATAGTTAGATAAAATTATTTGTTAATATACAAAATATAATTAATTACACTTTTTTATTTTATTATAACATTTTTTTTCTTTTTGTAAGTGTAAATAAAATTTATAAATTTTGAAAAATTAAATGTAAATTAGTAAAAATATTTTATTTATGTTTTCTTACGAAATTTGTAAAAAATTAGCATAAATTTTGATGCTAATTTCAAAAAAAAATATAACGGAAAGAGTATCAATGTTCTTGACAAACAATTACATAAATTGAACTAATTTCATGAAATAAAAAAAAAAGGCAAGCATCCATAAATACCTGTATAAATACATATTCTTTCTGTCAATTTATACGATATTTTTTATTTTTGAAATTCAAGCTAGGTGAAAATTTTCATCTCTTCAACATTTTTTTTTTTGCTATTTAATTTTTGTGGACTTCTCAAAAATATACAATACTATAAAATTTTGATAAGGTATATCGATATAGGATCTTTACAAAAACAAATTACACATTATCTAAGAATTTAATCATTTTAGATAAATATGATAAATTATTTCCAACAATTTTATTATTTTCTTACAATATTAAAGATTTAACGGCAATATATTAAGATGTCTTGTTAATATTTGATTTAAATAAAAATAATCAATTATATTACGAGTCATATCAACAAGAACAAACACTATCAACATTATCAAAATAAAATTATAAATTAAACTACGAAGTAAATGCAATAAAATTTGATTATCATAAAGAGAAACACATGAATATCAACAAAGAGAACATTTTTTTTTTCAATTTTGAAGAAGGTTATATATAAAATCATTGCGGACCATTTATTAATAAAATAATAGAATGAAAAAATTTATCCTAAAAAATCAATGTCTAATATTTTATCAAAGAACACATAAATTATGATATATGCATGATCAAATTATAATTGTGTAATACAATTAGTTATGACACATGTCAATCTTTGATCAATTTATTTTCACATTTTAAGGGTTATTAAATTAAATTTATTGATAATATCTCATTTTAAATTTCCTTGTGATATTCTTTAAACAACTGATATAACGAGACTAAATAAATTTTCTTTCCTAATTATGATTGATGTTATTGTAGCGCGAATGGTTAAAGTTCAAACGAATAGTCCATAGGCCACCAATTCGAATCTAGATTAGGTCCCAAAGTATTTTTTAAAAAAATAAGATTCTTTGAAGCTTTTAAGATTTAAATAATTTTTAATTTCTTGTTTTGTTTGGTAAATAAGATTGTAAAAGTATATATTTGGATTTTCACAAAAATTGAAGATTTTTTATTATTATAAGTCGAATCATTACGATGAAAATAAATGTAAAGGGTATAGTATTATATGAGTTATGCTCCCTCACAAATACAAGTCAACTGAATGTGATTATATATGCATATTAAGTTATAATTGAGTAATATAATCAGTTATGATACATGTCAACCTTTGATCAAATTATGTTTACATTTTAGGGGTTATTAGACTATATTTATTGATAATATCTCATTTTAAATTCTCTACTGATATTCATTAAACAGATGATATAAAGAGATTAAATAAATTTTCTTTTGTAATTATAATTGAATGCTATTGCAGCGCGAACGGTTAAAGCTTAAACGAATAATCTATAGGTCACGAGTTCAGATCTATGTTAGGTCCCAATTTTATTTTATAACAAAAAATTAGACTCTTTGAAGTTTTAAGGATTTAAATAATTTTTAATTTTATATTTTTAGGTAAATATGATTGTAAAAGTTTATATTTGGATTGTTTCACAAAAATTGAAGATTTTTCTCTATTATAAGTCGAATCATTATGATGAAAATAAATGTAGTAGATATAGTATTATATGAGTTATGCTTGCTCACAAATACAAGTCTATTGAATGTGATTATATATACATAATCAAATTTTAATTGTGTAATACAATTAGTTATGGTACATGTTAACCTTTGATCAATTTATCTTTATATTTTAGGGGTTATTGGACTATATTTATTGATAATATCTCATTTTAAATTTCCATGTGATATATAAAGAGACTAAATAAATTTTCTTTGGTAATTATAAATGAATGTTATTGCAGCGCCAATGGTTAAAACTTAAACGAATAGTCTATAGGTCACGAGTTTGAATCTATGTTAGGCCCCAATTTTAGGTATTTTTTAAAAAAAAATTAAACTCTTTGAAACTATTAGTATTTAAATACTTTTTAATTTTATATTACTTCGGTAAATATGATTGTAAAATTTTATATTTGGATTGTTTCACAAAAATTGAAGATTTTTCACTATTATAAGTCGAATTATTATGATGAAAATAAATGTAATAGATATAGTATTATATGAGTTATGCTCCCTCACAAATACAAGTCAATTGAATGTGATTATATATGCATGATCAAGTTATAATCGGATAATACAATTAGTTATGATGCATGTCAATCTTTGATCAATTTATCTTCACGTGTTAGGGTTATTAGACTATATTTATTGATAATATCACGTTTTAAATTTCCCAGTTATATTCATTAAACAAACGATATGAAAGAGAGTAAATAAATTTCCTTTCATAATTATGAACGAATGATATTTCAGTGCGAATGACTAAATCTTAAACGAATAGTCCATAGGTCACGAGTTCAAATCAAGGCTATGTCCCAATTGTAGGTCTTTTTTAAAAAAAAAAAAATAGACTGTTTGAAACTTTTCGGATTTAAATAATCTTAAATTCATTTTTTTGGTAAATAAGATTGTAAAAGTTTATATTTAAACAAAAATTGAAGATTTTTCATTATTATAAATTGAATCATTATGATGAAAATAAATGTAATGGATATAGTATTATATGGGTTATGCTCCTCACAAATACAAGTGAATTGAATGCGATTATATACGCATAATCAAGTTATAATTGGGTAATACAATTAATTATAGTACATGTCAACCTTTGATCAATTTTATCTTCACATTTTAGCAGTTATTAGACTAAATATTGATAATATCTCATTTTAAATTTACAAGTGATATTCAAAAAACAACTTATATGAAAGAGAATAAATACATTTTCTTTCGTAATTATGAATGAATGCTATTGCAGCGCAAATAGATGAAGTTTAAACAAATAGTATATAGGTCACAGGTTTGAATCTAAGTTTAGATCCCCAATTTAAGTATTTTTTTAGTTTTTTTTTTAAGTCAACAGGTCACGAGAATTTTTTAATTTTTTTCAGCACTATGCACCATCGAAATCTTCATGATTTTGGAATAACAAACTATCATCCTCATCTAACCCCAAAACATTATTCAATACTTCGTTTAATTGATTATTCTAACTATTTGATCCATCCGAGTCTGTAAAAAGCTTATCGGATGGGTAAGAAAGACTTCGGTCTATCCAATTCAAGTCTTGTTAAAATTATATAAATCTAACAACAAAATAAAATCTTGAACAATAAATGAATCAACAAAATAAAATCAAACTGATGAGTGAAGTAAAGAAGAAGAAAAAAGTAAAGTAAGAGAGAGAGTATATAAGAAAGAAAAAGTCAAGAGTGATTTTTTTTATGGAGGAAAAACAAGCGGTTTTGGAGCCAAAGGGCTATTTGGTCATTTATCACTCTTTTGTCAATTCATGCCAAAAAGTGTCTTGCTGTTTGGCAATAATCTTATAATAAATAATTGATTTGACCTAATTTAAAAAGTAATGATTTGACTTAAAGAAAAAAAAAAGATTGGAAATTTTGAAAATAAAAAAAGGAAGAGAATATTTGGAAAAAAAATGAGGAGAATCTGACTGCAAAGAAAATTGATTTTCACAAAACAACAAAATTTCAAACTTTTTATTGAAGTTCGCACAAAACAAAGAATTTCAACACATATAATTTTTTTTATATGTTTGTCCATTTTTTTCAGTATAAAAACGAAGGAAGAGAATTCCTTAAAACAGTGAAGAGAAGACGATATCAATTAAAAAGTTCTAATCGATTATATAAAAAAAAAGAGAATGAAAGTAACTATTCTTCTCTTTTTCAATTATTTCTCTCTCTTTCCTTTTTTTGAACTTTATCTCTTCAGTTCCTCCGTCACCTTTGTTATAAATTAGCCGGAAAAAAATAAAAATAAAAGATTATGAAAATTCTTTTCTTTTTGTTGCTCTTTTGTTTTCCCCATAACTTGTTACTAGCTTTCTCCATACTAAAATAAATTTTTCTATTTTTATTTGTCTTTATAATAAAATCTGAATACATCTTTAAAGCACATTTTCTTATATAATTGAATATACAAATTTATACGATTTATATTTGAAGCATCTTCACCTCACCTTGTTTTATAGTGTCATCCGTTTTCTTTGTTGTGCCCAAACTTCAAATTATAAACCTCTACTTATAGAACCTGAAAAAAGATAAAATATATGTTAGCAAATATTTATGAAATCTATACAAATAATTACACAAAAGTTTGTGCAGATGATGAACAAAGAATTATAAAAAAGTAACATGAAGGGTGCTACAGAAAGAAAAAATATATCTTTCATGAGCAAGGATAATGAAACTTAAAAGAAAGGATAGGAGGAAAATAATGAAAAACTAAAATAAAATGATACATTTCAGCAAAGAAGAAAGTTTTTATGGATTTAGAAGAATAATAAATGTGTAGTTAAGAGATATGAGATTTAACTAGAATTTGACCTTTAATATGAAAACATTTTAGTATAAAGTTTTTAAATGACAGTTACAGAACAGTACTGAAATTTCTCTTTCACATCTAATACGAATATAAAGTCAAAGCTTTTTAAAATAAAAAATACAAAGAAAATTAAAAAAAAAAATCCATTTCCTGATTATTGAGGCATGCCACCTTAGCATGCTCATGTTTCTCATATATATATA
>NC_028646.1:7414209-7415392 GCF_001406875.1 Solanum pennellii | reverse complement strand
TATATATATATATATATACTCTACTAAACTAGAAATTGTATATTAATAAATTGACCATTTAAGGAAGTCAAAAAGTAAAAAAGAAAATTATTAGTATTATGAAAATTAAAAATTAAGATAAATCCGTAAGTACACTGCATTGATATTATAACTATATTATAATTAATAATTGATTTGTCTTAATTTAAAATATAATGATTTAACTTAACTTAAAAAGTAATGATTTGACCTAACTTAAAAAGGAAAAAGGACTGCAAATTTTGAAAATAAAAAAAGAAATACAATATTTGAAAAATATGAGAATCTTACTGCAAACAAAAATTAATTTGCACAAAACAACAAATTTCACACTCTTGATTGAAATTTGCACAAAATAATGAATTTCAGCACATATAAATATCTTACTGCATAAAATTCTTTAATTTTCGAATAAAGATAGATAAACATTATTCATTTGAGTTTTCTGAATCTTCTACGTTTTCATTTTCGTCTTCATTTTCAGAATCATCTAAATCTTCCTCATTTTGATAGTAACTGCATGTACCATATCTAGTTGATTTTTGTGGCCCGGATATTTTTCGAGGGAGGTTTTCTCAATAAAAAATTAAATTTTGTGAAGTTTCATAATTAAACTGTGGATTATGGGACAGGATCACCTCTAAACCAATATAATGTAAAACAATTAAATAAATATGCACAAAAATTAAGAAAATATTATAAAATTTCAATTAAAATTATCGTACTTACATTTGAAAAATTCAACCTCCCACCAAATGGAGAATTATGCAATGAATACTCACACATAGCATGTTGAATACAATACTGGATCTACTAGATTGCGCAAAATCAGATATCAAAATATTTGGAGTTACAAAATCAACTGTTTCACACTTTAAAAATTATCATTAGTGTTAGAGGATCCTGCATAAAAGTCAAACGTGGGATAATAAGGCTCGGGAGTAGCCACCAAATGTATGTTATTATCAACCAAATTATTTTCATCAATCAAATAATTCTCCACGCGATTTCGACCATGACCTTTATCAGAGCTCCTTCTACCTCGACGTGCACCATCTCTAGGTGTTTTTTTTTGCGATCGACGAGATGCTTGTTCTTGTGGCGGTTCCTCGTATTGAGTGGGAGATTCTAATCAGGATCAAAGCTCAATTGCATTTCCTGGGGG
>NC_028646.1:7407478-7413743 GCF_001406875.1 Solanum pennellii | reverse complement strand
GGGCTTATCATTGAGTCCATTGAAATACCAGCAACTTCCTCTTCACATTGTCACATTTCATTAGATGATTTTCATATTTTCAATCATCTGAGCTTGGCGATACTGCATTTCATGATCCCAAGCCTCAAATAAAAAAATTTGTTAAAGATCGATATGATAATTTAAGATTTTCATAATATACATACTAATGACTTATGTCTTCCTGTCATGTGTTGATACCCACTTTGAACAACATGTTGTGGATTTCCAATGAACATGTCGGAATGCCTCATATACCAACGAAAATAATCTGCTTGATCACTTACAAATGGAGGTCGCAATATACAATTTTGACGTTGTTTTCATAACGATTGTGTGTAATTAAACACATATATATATCCTCTTATTTTAATTTGGGTCGTTTATCACGCTTAAAATGATGTTTGTAAAATTGGATACACGATCCAAGAATATGTTGTTAATAACCAAACTGTCTCACAACACAATCAATCATGTGCCACTCACGATAATTCCATAAATGAGTGGAAAATGTTCCATCCAGACGAATTATCCTAACCGACATCACTCATGCAATTCATTAATAATATCTTCTGAATAAGGTTGCCAAATAAACTATAAAAAATGTAAGTAAGATAATTATTAAATATTTAGAAAAAATAAAAATAAATATGTACATTAATTGAAACAATCTTATGAAATATCTTATTACTATTATTATGTCATATAGTATTTTATTTTCAGGACCTCCCAAAAATCTATGTATTTGTCATTAGATTTTTTTGGATAGTGGAATATAAATATGAATAGATAAAAATTGTAATAAAATGTGATAAAAATATGAATAGTTAAAAATACTAATAATATTTAAATACCAGATCATCAGTTAGGTTATCTAGTACATCCCTAATCTCACTGATTACAATGCCTCGTTTTTTGATTTCTACGTCAAGTTCATTCAGTGCAAGCGCAGCTGGAGCCTCAAGTTGATTGGTCCTTAGAGGGAATGGTGATGGTTGTAGGGGAATAATACATTTTGTAATGACCAGAGAGCACCCCCTAGTCGTAACACGGCGTACTTGACCTCGGAGAGGTCTTATACAAGCCCTTAGCATCCATTCATCACATAGGCATAAAAATAGTGCGGAATTAAAATATTTCTCAAGTAAATCAACAATCGAATTCTCATTTATAAAATAATGGAACACTAAGTCTCAACATAGCCAACTTAGACACCTCTCAACATCATAGGGATACGACCCTTTACAATTGAAGAAAACTATTCAGAAGTCTATTACATGAATTAAAAGAAACTTCTGAGTTAAGTGTCCTCAAATTTTTGAGGACATACCTGTAGATTACAATTCCAAGCACTTCAATCTAGGAAAGAATCCTCTAGTTGCCACCACCTACACTTTATAGTAAAAACATGAAGAAATGGTGTTAGTACAAATATATACCAAGTATGATGACCATGCAAAAACATGCTAAAAGGGGACATTTATTTGAGATATAAACTTTTCATGCTATTTTGGTTAAAAATAACATCATAAGGCAAGTATAAGAAACATAATACAAGCCAATATTCACATATAAGATGCCACTACAATATAAGACATGGTCATATTCATCAAATAACTCATTTCATCATTTTAGACCCTCCATCTAAGGTTATCCTAAGACCACCTAAGTAAGACATGAAGTTGCCGCCCATACAACCTCTCCATACACACATAAGTGTTCCTCAAGACTACCCAAGATAGAGACCTTTCCTTTTCAACATAACTCAATAAGTCAACATTCATTAGTATAGACATTTAAGGATACGTTCATGCATTTAGGGGGACTTCACATAATATTATTTAAAGACTTAGGGAACTTACTTTAGCATCTTCAAAGCCTACTCGTGATATGTGTAGATAGCATCCCATACTAATACTTATACGTTGTAGAACCTACCCAATAACTAGAGTGCACACACCACATGATGAGAATAGGCATTAACCGACATAGACCACATTAGCTAGGTATCGAATCTGGTGTCATAAAAACCCCACACCGTAGAAGGTGTTCTACTTTCCAAGAGTAGAACTTATAAGCAACCCATGTAGGCACATGGCTTAAGGGATATCCAAAGAAGTTCATTGGACTCTTTTCCTTTTCTGTGGGAATAGACACCGTCTTAACCATATCCACTCGGTGCTAGCCTTAGTTCCCATAGAGTAGTTCATTCACATATATCTACTAGAGAAGGAATCATCATTAGATCTACCGACCCATAGTACTTTTACCAAGAAGGTCACCATGATAGGTATACCGATCAAGGTTCATTAAGGATAGCTCATTGATTTTCTTAGAGAATATTTGTACCATTCCGGTCCACCACCTCTAAGTCTATCATTTCAAACAAGAAGGAGGTACCATCATAAGGTCTATCGCTTCAAGGTTTTACATTCAGCTAGGGATCTAGACTTAACAAGAAGGGGCAACATCGATCCTTATGTTTACCAGTTCAAGACATAGCCTAGAAGCCTCATTAATCATTCATAGAAAGGGCGTCGTACTTCGGTCTACCGATTCTAGACATTCATTCATTCATTACTCAAGAAAAGGATGCCTAAGTTTACCAAGTCAAGAGGTCAGATTCAACATCTTTCATTCATCAAGGAAGGCACCTAAGTCTACCAATCAAGATACAACATCACATATAGAGACCTTTCACATTCTAACATCATCACGTATAAGAATTATGAGAGAATCACACTTCAAATCACAATACCACAACACTTTGTATAATATCTACTTGAGATCACATGAACACCTTCACATTATACCTTTGTATATACCTTAACATAATAATACTCCAATTCACCATAAAATTCATTCAAGTCCATGATTACACATATAAAATAAGTAAACAACACCACCATAAGTGGATCAAACTATACAAGGACAATTCCAATATAACAAGAGAATTAGGTCAACTTACCCTTTTCAAAGTCATGATCACCATTACTCAAATCTCCAACAATTCATCATAGAATATGTATAGAAACAATAGATATCAACAATACAATTCAATCTTAGCGCAATTCTATCAATATCCAATCATAATCATAAGACCCACCTTATAAGCCAACTTTAGGAATTTAGTGAAATCATGGGTTCATAGAGTTTTTCACATTAAAATAATCATCAATTAAAAATCAATATAATCATAGTTTATTCATTGTAAACTTTTTATGCAAGAACCCATGAGTTTGAGTAAGAATTGGGGTTTTCACAATCTTGGAAAACATGAAAACTATTTTGAGATTGACTCTAGGGGGGAACTTTCCCTAGATAAAGGATAACCATACCTTAATAGTTGAAAGCCCACAAAAATTGAAGAGGTGATCACTTGAAATCTCCTCTTCTAGATTGAACTTGTTCTTGAGCTTTAGTGGTGTTCTAGAGAGAACTCTTTGGGAGAGGGATTTTGATTTTGAAGAATGAATTCTAAATGGAGGCTTAATTGTTTTAACATGCTTAAAGTACTTTAAAACACATAAAATAACCACTCCTATTTAAAGTTTGGGTCCTCCTCAAGGAACCTTAGGGTGGTCCTTGGGGAGTCGTACCCTGACGTTTAACCCCTACATATGCTTATCTAAGTACTAGGGTCTCTTTTACAAGTTTTAGACTCCACAGAACACACCAAACCAATGAAAATACAATAGAACACACTAGCACTCAAACGACTAGCTTCTGAATGTCATGGACGTCTTTTGACGTTTCACTTCTAAGATTATCAAACTAACTTCTAAAGTCATTTCTTAGTCATTTATACAAGTTTACCAACTTATGAAAATCATGTGAAGCGCTAGTTCATCTTATTCAAATTTAGGGTCATTACATGTTCCCGTGCCCAAATCTACAATAAATAAAAATATTAATGACATTAATATATTTAAATACCTGATCATCGGTTAGGTTATCTAGTACATCCCTAATCACAACGATTATAGTTCGTGTTTCTTTTGACGATTTCGTTGAGTTCATTAGTTTAAGCAAAGTTGGAGCCTCAAAATGATTGGTCCTTATAGGGAATGATGATGGTTGCAGGGGAATAATACGTTCACATGCCCATATTTACAGTAAATAAAATTTAACAATTTTTTGAATATAATTAAATTTAAAAATGCATATTACTAAAATATAAAAAAAATAATTTTAAAAAAAATGTATATCTGCACTAAAAAGAGAAATCCACAAACTTCATTTGATTCTTTCATTGATGAACAACATTAGCAATTATACAAATAATGCGGCTTTCTAATGCTTGTTTTAACATTACATTAAAATTTCTCATGTCAAATAGAAGGTCCAAATTAAGCTTATTACTAGATTTATTTGGATATATTGATACACCACATAACCATAATAAATCTAATCTAAATCTCTGTTGCACCTCATGCTCAATTAAATGATTAGTAATATCATCTAAACCATCATTATGCTCGATTAATTTATATTTTAATAGTCTACTAACACCAGAAAAATAATCATTATCGGGTAACAATCAGAATTCAAATATTATTTCTTGTCTACATAAATTTCCTAAAGTTTCAGTGCCATTTAAAATTATAGGACTACCATCTATCACCATTCCGAACAAAATTTCTACATCTTATAAAGTTATGGTAGCCTCGCTAATAATAGTCTAATATTAGTATTTAAATAGTTAAAAATACTAATAATATTTAAATATCTAATCATCAGTTAGGCTATCTAGTACATCCCTAATACAACGATTACAGTTTGTTCCTCATTTTGTGATTTCTACGTCGATTGGTGCAAGCACAGTTGGAGCCTCAAGTTTATTGGTCCTTAGAGGGAATGGTGATGGTTGTAGGGGAATAATACGTTCCCATGACCAAATCTACAATAAACAAAATTTAACAATTTTCAGAATATAATTAAAATTAAATGGGCATATTACTAAAATAAAAATAATTTTAATAAATGTATACCTATACTAAAAAGAGAAATCCACAAACTTTATTTGATTCTTTCATTGATGCTGCACAACATAAGCAATTATACAAATAATGTGTCTGCTCCCATGCTTGTGTTGACATTACCTTTAAATTTCTTATGTCAATCAAAAGGTTCAAACTAATCTTATTACTAGATTTATCTGGAAATATTGACCCACCACATAACCATAATAAATATATTCTAAACTTTTGTTGCCCCATGCATGCTCATCTAAACTTACAATGATCAACTTGAATTTTTAATACATCATACTCTACGGGACCAGAATGCAAGTACATATTTGACGGATGCATATCTATATACAAAATATAAAAATACTTGTTAATGTCTATATAATTATTTAAAGAAGAATATTTTCACAATACCATATAAAAGTTAATAACAATTTCATAAAATTAAATATAAAATAAATCAAAACAGATGAAAGACTTAGAAAGAATTTGAATAAGTTAGAAGTGAGAGTCACGAACTGATAATTATACTTCAATCAATTAATAAGAAGTATAAAAGGAGAGTAGTATAAGTGTGTCTCCGAGATTTCGGACATAGGTTGAGGGTACTTATGCATTTTCCCAAATTTTAAATGAAAGAACTTTTCTATTTTTTAGGCAATGCATATGTTTTAGGAAAAATTGTTTTAATATGACATGTGAATATTTGAGTTAGAATTAAAAAACAAAAACAGGTGGAAAATCACTATCTGGCAGCGATTTCAAAAATAATAATAAATTCACTCCCAAAGCGATTTTAATTTTTTTTCAAAAAAACTTTTTAAAAAATTCATAAAGAAAATCGTTGCTATAACAGTGATTTTAATTTATTTTTTTTGATAAAAACGCTATAGCAGCGATTTTAATTTTATTCATTTAATTTTTTTTGTTAAAAACACTGCTATAGCAGAAATTTAGTTTTATTTTTTAAAAATTGAGAAAAATATTGCAGGGGCAGCAATGTTAGGGAAAAAAAGATTGGACAAAATCGTTGTCACAACAGCAATTTTAAGGGAGAAAATTGGATAAAATTGTTGCTAGGACATCATTTTTTTTAACGGAGTAACGATGTCAATATTTTCAAAAGAATTGCTTCGTCAAGAGCAATTTTTCCCTTTTGATTAAGAAAAATTAATGTGTTGTTTATGTTATTGAAAGAAAAAATTGTCCTTTTCGCTCCAAAATCGTATTTATATGTTCAATTACTATGAATAACCCCCCCCCCCCAAAAAAAAAAA
>NC_028646.1:7395195-7406753 GCF_001406875.1 Solanum pennellii | reverse complement strand
TGTGCGTGTGCGTGTGCGTGTGCGTGTGCGTGTGCGTGTGTGTGTGTGTGTGTGTGTGATGTTTCGAGAGTGATCTTTATATGCTATTTATCATGGTTGAATGAATATTGTGATATTTGCACACCAAAATACATGATTAGCAAATGCAGGTGTTTTTGAAGGAGTTTTAACACACGAGAGCTGGAGAGAATCCTATGGGAGTTAGAAAAGGAGAGCATGACGAAAATTTGGGTTGAGGCGCAAGGCTGGCGCTCTGCCCCAACCCCTAAATGTTGATACCCCAATGTTGGCGCACTGAATGCACGTCTGGCCAGACAGGGAATTAATGTAGAGCAGTCCAAGCACGCTACCCACATTCTCCCGATGAAATTCTAGAAATTTTAGGATTTCGTATCCAATTAGGAGAAGAGATTATTTTTCTGAACTCTTTAGATAGAAACTTAGGCTCCTTTTGTAAAGTTATTTCTTGTTTTTCAAGAACGAGAGTGAGGACAAAGATTCATCTTAGATTTTAAGTGCATAAAAATGATCTGGTTTATGTCTTTAATTATTGTGAGTGGCTAAAAGTCTTTGTTCGACGGTTCTAGCTATGGATGATTGTTGAAATTTTTTATGAATAAATTTGGCTATCTTATAGATTACTCTTGTATTCTTGATTTGGTATTTTGTGTTTGATCATCATTGAGATAAATTCATTCTCTATCCTTGAGCTCGAGAAACGAATAGGGATATAGAACAGAGAGTACAAGGAGCATGATCTTTCTTGCATATCACTTTGTTTAGATTTATGTTTAGTATTGACACCCATAAAACATCGATCTTAGTTACAAAATAGGACTAAAAATAAATATTTATTCGTTGAGTCCATCTATATCTGCTCACCGATTTAGTTAGACAGTAAACTGGTAGGTGGTTAGAGATCCGGGAATCATGATTATAATATCTACGCTATAAATCATGATTTGATAACCTTATAGTAATAACCCTACATGTCATTTTCTTTGTTTCCCATGTTTTCAGTGTTAAGATCTTTCTTGTAGCGACCCCAAGTAATTTATGACTTGCTGAGACTAACAGTTTGGTCGCCAAATCATTCATTTCAGTTTTGTATAAATTTCTACGAGCCTTTGAAACTTGAACAATTGACTTTGTTCACAAGTTCACCAAGAGGTCCTCAAAATACAATTTTTGATGGTTTCATCAACTTCGGAAGGTCATTCTAGGTTAGGAGCATGGTTGGTTCGGAACAAGAGACTTGTGGAGTGAGTTTGTATCGTTCGTCATTTTAAACTTTAAGCTTAAGAAAAAGTTTGACTTCGGTAAACGTTCTTGGTAAACATACTCAGATGAGAATTCCATCGGCGCCCTTAGCTCTGAAACATCGAGTTGGTCTAGTATGACCTTTCATGCAGTTTTTGAGACTTCCGGTCTCATTTCAAGTCTTCTCGTGGATCTTAGCTTACAATAAAATTTAGGTGTGGGACCTACTTATCATGAGACAACTTCAGATCAACATTTTAACGGGTCGGTTGAGTCCAGATAGCAAAATTCAATGGGGTAGCATATTTCTTTTCCACGCACAAGGTTCTGAACGAATTCTAGGCATCCCGTTATAGCATTCCAAGATGAGCAAACCAAGTGATGTGATTCACCTAGAGCAGAGTTTACTACCATCGCGTTCGGAGGCTCTGGTTCCGCATTCGTAAAGCCTTTTGATCTCAACCTTGGCGATCACGAGTTCTATGTCCGCGATCTAGGTAGGGTGTGGCACCTGATGGTCGCATTCACGTAAAGCCTGTTGAGTTTATTTGCCCTAAATTTCTTACCATGAATTGGATTTCCTTTTAGGAAAAGGTTTTGGATTGGCTAGTCCTTTTATGGTAGGAAAAAGGTTTAGGACTCTATAAATATGGGTTTGTTCCTTCTAACTTAATCAACATTCATATATAGTCTCAAAGGCTTTGAGAGTTTTGGTTAGGGGGAGAATTTGTGGGTCACAAGATTGAAATGTTATCACTTGTGTGAACCTCCCATGTATTCCAAGTGAATTGGTTGAGGTTATTCTTTCTATATTTTGTAGTCTCATGTTTATATAGTGGATTGTTCATCTCCTTTTTGGACGTAGGTCGATTAATCAAACCACGTTAAATCTTTGTGTCTTTGATATATTTCTCATTTGTCTTCTTACTCGTGATCTTTCGAGGTTTGCTTTGCTAGCTTCCACATTACACCTAACTATTTTCGATCCTAACAAGTGGTTTCAGAGCCACATACAATGAGGGAATCAGTTTCAGCGGTCCGATAATCGATGATTGAACCAGGTTAGAAAGAGGTGTTCATCTTGGCGAGTGTAGTTCTAGCCACAAACTTTTTGACATTAATGAAGATTTTTGTTAAGGAAATTATTTCAGAGAGGTTCTTTGAATCGAGATGTAGATTTGATTGTCACGACTGGAATCTAGACCCCAGACGAGACCGGCGTCGTTGACCTCTCTGAGGTTGCAAACAAGCCTACTAACGTCATTCTTACTTTACATAGGTTAATTTTAGCAGAAAATTTTGAAATTTTTGATTCTTTAAATATACTTGCTAAACATTCTTTTTATATTTCGTAATCGTTCATCATCAACCATCTAACATTTAAGAGATAAGCAACTGAAAGAAATAATTTATTAAGTATTAATTGTATATCGGCCAAAATAGCACCAATACAACGTCTGAACCAAAACAGGAAAGAAACGCTAGTGGAACATGCTCCACTAGCTCAACTCTAAAACTACGCTAGAATGTAAAACAGTAGTATCCTCAAAAGCGTGAGGACCTACCAAACTTCGGATGAATGCTGACGTCCGGATAGCTGCAACAACGAACCTGTAGCTCTACAGTCCTCCTGTGCCTGCACCTAAAAGTTGTATTTTGTATGGAATTAGTACACACTTGTACTAAGTATGGGTATATGCAAGCACGCACCAGGGACATGCATGAGAAAGAATAGCTCTTTCCTAATGACATGATTTTTGAAAGTCAAGTCAGTGGACTTGCCAAATTGAAATTGGGAAAGTTATGCCATGAGAGTGACATGCATCATTATAATTATCTTATGGCACACAACACATAATATCTTCATATAGCACATAACATATAACACATAGCTTCTTTCATATTATTCATTCATAGGCCATGAGACCTTGTTATCATGGACTTGACCTTAAGACTTTCCAAAATGAGGGCTCAACTTATGGGACCTCAACTAGGGAGCCTTCTTTAGCAAACACAGAGTCTGTTTCATTCATTCATACATACCTCATTTCAGTTCATTTATAGGCCAGTGTGAACACCAGCTATACCTAGGATGTAGTTTAAGACTTTCATCGGGTTTGTTGTGCAATGATCAGGAATAACCTAATGTCATTACTTGGATCTAGCTCACCTCTTGATTATCCTATCCTAACACCTTCGGATTCATTCATTTCTGTATATGATTCATTTGAGGTTGGCCTCATTTATGCATTAGGAACTTTAACTTTAACCGACATAGATCATGTGAGCATCATGAAATCCATTGTCTCCCCCACAACAAAAAGTGGTGGAATCACCGGCCAAAGTGACTCAATAACATGCTAGCGTATATGGGAATTTAACCCCGCCAGATCCCTATAGTGGCAGTATAGGTTCAAAGACAAGGAGATGTATGGAGACCCATACCCGGTGATACGCTCAAACTTACTTCTCAAATAAGAAGTAAAGCGGTCATGTCAAGTAAATAACCCAACTAGTGAGGTTGGGATCGTTCCCACGAGGAAAATAGTTTAGACTTAACTTCAATCTGTTATTACTATTGTTCAGTCAATTACTTCCTTGGAAAGAAAAAATGATAAAAGGGGGGTTTTCTATTTCTAAATAAATGAAAATAACTAGCGAAATTAAAAGAGACAACTAACGGCTTCAAATGATGGAGTTTAATCAATTAATAAAGGTAACTAGGGTTTACGTGTTCCCCACAGGTTCATAACTTGATAATTCCAACTATAACAATTCTTTCCTAGTATCTTGCATGCAAAATGATAAGTTGCGTATTTCTAAATCATTGGTCCAGCATCTAGAAAATTTCACTCCGCACCTTGGTCCGGCTGCGTGTGTTGCTATACTAACCCTTACCTTTACCTCATATTAAGCATCATATTCGATATTTGACTAAGTTATTACCTCGTACCAATCAATACTAGCATATTAGATAGTATACACTAAATCTATGTTGATAATTCTTTTACTATTATGTACCTTCTTGGTCCAGCAAGTAGCATTAAGGCGAGTTCTTGGCCATCCGTTAAAAAGACTTCTAAGCGAAAGAATTATCAATACATGCAAGACACTATTCTAGAATTGTTATTTTAGTTAGGTTTTACCTCATTATTCGTCTATGGTTCCCACAACCCTAGTTATGGAGTTTAGTTACCCATATTCATAATCACAATATTCAAATACATGATATAAGAATTCATGCACTTACTTCAATGAGAAAAGGTAAAATCCAGAAGTTCACTTGATTAATCAACCAAAATCACCAACAATCAATTGCTAAAATTAATTGAAGATTAAAGATTCTTCAAAAGTGTAATAGTAATCACCAAAAGTCTAACAAAGAGTCTAAAAATATTCAAGAGTCTAACAAAGAGTCTAAAAATATTCAAGAGTCTAACCTCAAAACGAGGTTTTTCGAACTATTTATATAAAAATAAAAACCTAATTATATAAGGACTCTATTTGCTGGAAATCTGTCAAAACGCGGCTGGATCGACGGACCTCGCGACGGATCGTCGTGATCACGACAGACCGTCACGGACTCCGTCGTCCCATACTTGTGCAATTTCTTCTGCTGCTATCTTCATTACCCTCGACGGCAGGTATGACGGATCACCACAGGCACAACGGTCCGTCGAGGGTCTCCGTTCCAAAACACTTGAACTCTTGGAATTTAGGTACTGGGACTACTTCTCTGATCTTCATGACGAACCAGCAGGACGGACCGTCATGGCTACGATGGTCCGTCACGCTTTCCGTAACCCCACACTTGGTCAGACTTCCCCATCTTCCTTCAGCAGCTGCACTACGATGCCACCTACGGACCGTCACGAGCATGACGAACCGTCACAAGCTCCGTAGGTGGTAATTTTCTGTATTTCTTGCTCAAAAACCTCCGCATTCATCTTTTAGTCACCTTTCCTGCAAATAAAGAGAAACTTATATAAAAATTAGCACAAAAAGGCTCTTGGACACACTAAACTTAAGGAAAAGGTATTAATAATATCGTGAAACCACGGTATATCAACAACCTCAACTTAAATTCGTTGTTTATCCTCAATTGACGCACTATGACTCAATACAAATCTTTGTACAATAGTATCCATGTTTTATCCTTCGCAATCATTTGGCTATCAATCCCGATCAATCTCATCAGATTTATGCATGCTATCACTATTAGGCTTGAATTATGTGGAATTAGACCATGACACATACTCACCATGCACTAACACCTATCCTCTTCAATTTCTCACCGAGGTGCTAATATTTCCAGTACTGCAACTAGTGTCCTCACTTCAAAACAAAATCCTCATTTTTCACACAATGATTTCAATTTGAGTATAAGGATTACTTTTCAACATTCACTCTCAGAACAAATTCACACTCATTCATACATATTGCCATAAGCTTTCCCTTATTTTTACTGCTTTAAGTTCGCTATACAACTCTTAGGATCACGATAGGACTTTCTTAGCTTGTAACATAGGCTCAGGGTCAGGTAGGGTATATTTAGGTATACTTTAGTGACTTTTTGCCCTCCTTGACATATCGGCTAAACATACAATTTTCTATCATTTTATTTTGCCCAGTTTTCATATTCTTTCACCTTGCTATTTTCCCTTTTTCTTCATTTGTGTAAGTGACTCTCTTCTTTTCTTGCTTGTATTTCTTGTATATTTTTTTTCTTTACTTTTCTTTCAACTAATTCTTGAGTCACTTTACTTTTGTTCTTTCTCTCTCTTTATTCTTTCAACCCCACTTTCCAGAGCATTCCTCATCATAGCCACCGTCAACTCATGGCTTTGCCATGAGTCAAAGTACACAATACCTAAAGTTGGGTCAGAGCCATAAAAAGGGTTGTTTACTGCATTAGCCACCCTCAACTTATGCTTTTGGCATAAGCTGAGGTGCATATTACCAAGGAGGGACCAGCACCAAAAAAGATCAGTTAGGGTGAAAAAGAAAGATCTAGTTTAAGCTCAAATCATTTGGATCAAAGAAGGATAAATTTCATTTGGTTTTTTTTATTTAGGCTAAAAATGGGTATATTGAATAAGGGCCTATGATCCTTTCTTAATTGTCTATTACAACTTACTTTTAGCAGGACTAACCAGGAAAGTTCTAGCTCAATACAAATAGTGGACTATCCAAATCTTCCTCACACTCACTTGACATCTCATTACTCTACCAGATTATCAGATACCTGGTTTGAATTTTAGACTTAGGGTCATGCAGTGGTGTACCTCTATGTCATGCTTAGAGCCACACATTTATCAATTACTATACCTAGTCATGCATCATTTTCCATTTTATCAGGATATCATTTTATCCATCATGCTTCAGAATTAAACTATGTACACAAGATATAGACATGCCTGTTCAACAGAAAAAGTAATCAGTCTCTTGGGGAAAAAGAACACAGGAAAGAAAACCCCAAAAGAGGATAGTGAATTGTCCCCAATGCATAAAAAAATTGAAATACAATAGTAGTAGGTGAAGCAAACATGGGGTGCAAAGCGCCGACGATCAGCAAGCTGGTGGGTCCGGCTCCCCGGAAACTACTACTGTAATCTGGACACCCTCAGTAGTGTTCTTAGCATCAAAAGCATTATCAGCTGTGCCTCCCGCTATCTCCACATTTCTGGAGCTAGACGCCCCAGCAGCTAACTCTACTGCTCTCATTTGACGCGCCTCCTCATTAGCAAGCGAGGATTACCTCGCAGCCTTCATCTCATGGCGCTCCTTCTTCCGTGCTCGAGCTTCATCCTCCTCTCGACCCCTACGCCTCTTGGCATGCTCTCGAGGGGGAGGTGGTGGAATATCTTAAGTGGCGAATAGGGCCGCCATCACTGTGTCTTCAGTAGGCTCTACAGAAGGGGCCTCAGACTCAGGCACCCTAGCCTCTAAGATCATGTCGATGTCTGTGCGAAGATTGTCGACCGCATCCTGAAGGATCGACACATCCACCTGAGGGGCTGGTGGGGCTAACACCCGCAACTCAAAAGCGTCCAAGCGCTGCTGAACCTCAGCGATCTTCCGCTCTGTGTGCTGGACCATTCTCCGCTCCAAGCGCTCTTCTGCCTCAGCAATAAACCTCTGCATCCAAGGCTGGATGTGATGCAGAAGTGTAGCAATCTGTGCCTCTAATTTCTGGACCCTAGCAAGCGGGATCAGAGCGGGGAAAGGGGCTGAACGAGAGGATCTCGGGGCAGTGTTACTACCCGGGATAGACTCGACCGGGGTAGTGTCAGTGGAAGCCGCCTGCGTAGCCGTGCGGGCCTGTGCTACCGTATCAGCCAGATTGTCACCAAGTGGAGGCAACTCTGGACGGGGCCCTCTGCGTGGAGCCAACTCATTGGCCTCATCCCTGATGAGGCCGATATCAACAGTGCCCAGCGGGGTCTTGAGCTGATCAACGTGCCATATAGGCACACCTGCGGACCTGCATAGAGAAAATATCATGCACGGGAAAAGGTAGGTAGTTGTGACCTTAAAAGCCCACTCGTGCATGACTGCCTGTAGAAGCCAAGCAAAATCCACCTCAAACCCGGCTATCATCGCTGCCATCAGTACTGCTCGATTCCGTGTGACTATATTATCAGCGGCTGTGGGGAAAGGCAGTGGCAAACAATCAACCACAAAAACTTCGCCGTGAAGGTCAGGTTGGCCTTCTTAATGGCTCCCTTTGGCTCGGTCACCCAGTCAGCACCCTCTCCATCAACGGACAAATGCAGGGCCATCTACCTCTTGGTGGTCTCTCTCAGCAATGGCTCACGCAAGAATTGGCCATCTTTGACAATCTGAATGCCAAGTACTCGGACCTGCTCCATTGGGGCCTGTTTGGCGGGGGCATCCCGCCTATCAATCTGTGATCTGAGAGTCGCTACGTAGGAGGTGTTGAAATCTCAGACCAACTCTTCACTATAACGTCCCAACGGACGCGCTATCCACTCCAGTCGATGTCTGGTGAAGAGATTGTGGATCTCTGGCATCGTCGGGAAACTTTTCGTAAGGACTCGCCGCTCCGATGTAAGTGTCCGAGTCATGACTCCTTCGTCATTCAAGAACTTTGCATCGGAATAGACTTGATACTGCCCGTCGACATACCACCGGTTGGGATGGTTGGTAACCGGGGTGAGAGCACGAGTTGGTGAACCGGGTGTGGATTTTGAACTGTCGGCCTCATCAGACGAGGCAGACTCTACAGCGGTGGCGGGTGTGGGAACCTCAGCAGATCCGGAGGCTTCCTCCGACCACGAAACTCCTAAGGAGCCAGACGCTCCTTCTTCATTAGTAGCTGACCCAGCAGGTGCGCCGGTCAGTGTGCGCTCCTCATCAGACTGGGAGGCAGTGACTACGCCGGACCCCACCTTTTTGGGTGTGGCTCTGGCAGCACGTGCAACTCGGGATGGGGTGGAAGTGCCTGGGGGAACGTACTCGGGGTCACCCTCATCATCAGAGCCAATGACCAGACGGGGCGATAGACTTTGATCGCCCGCGTGCGTAGACTCGATCTTGTTTTGGTGCCATAATAGATAGTACCTGTAAAGAATCAATATTAGTACTAAAAGGAGCAGACAAGACTAGCAAAACCACACAAAATAAATAAAATAGTTAAGATGTAATGACATTTCTATAGTAACAGTGAAACACAACGGGCCAGATGACGGCTCGTCCTGAGTATGACGGTCCGTCGTGTCTTACTTAGAGTTTGTTTATATGGAGAACCCTGAAGGAGAGTCTCTGACAAGTATGACGATATATGCAGGACGGACCGTCACAGGTACGACGGTCCGTCGTAGGTGTCCGTCAGAGGACACTTGAAAAAAATATGGAGACCCTTAGAAGAGGGGTCTCTGACCATCATAACGGTCATGAAGGACGGACCGTCGAGGGTATGACGGTCCGTCGTAGTTGTCCGTTTGAGGACAATTAGAAAAATAGAGAGAGACCCTTAGGAACAGGATATCTGACAACCAGAATGGTTGTCAGGACGGACCGTCGTGGGAATGACGGTCCGTCGCATGTGTCCGTTGGAGGACACTTAGAAAAAGTGAGAGACCCTTAGGAATAGGGTCTCTGACAACCAGAACGGTTGTGCAGGACGGACCATCGTGGGAACGACGGTTCGTTGCATGTGGCCGTTGGTGGACACTTTGAGAAAATTGGACAGTGGGGTGTTAGGGCTGTTGAAACGGACCCCATGACGGTCCGTCGTGGGTACGACGGTCCGTCATCAGGGTCTCGTTCTATAACTCAGTGACAGAACTGGGGATGCCCCATTCATCCCCTATGACCCAAATCGAATTGGTAGTGTTTTAACCTACATTTGTCTAACCCAAATACCTAGTAAACTAGCAATGCTAAAGCACCTATTTCTAGAGTTTTAACACGGCAATTTCGAGGATTTTCAACCTAGGTCAGACAGAATTTTATTAAAGAATGAACCTATCAAGAAGAACTAGGCTAATACTAATTGATAAACAAAAATGCAATATAAATGAGTAGAAATTAGAGACACATACCTGAGAATTTGAGAAAAACAAGAGAGAAAGGTACTTGGTGATCAAGTAGAGACCCACAGCAGCAGCTCCGACTAGTAGATGATGAATTTTAGGAATTTGGAGAATTTAGGGAAAATGATCGGTTGTAAGAGAGAGGAGTTATGATCTTTGGAAGTTGAAAAGGGAGGGAAATGGGAGAAAGAGTGAAGGAATGGGGTGAAATGAAGGGGTGGGGGTTTTAAATATTGAATTTTTTAAAAAACACCAGCCGGGTCGGGTCGGGTACGCTTCATTAATGACGCGACGATTCCCCGGCGACGGTCCGTCTCAGTTTTGATGGTACGTCGTTGGTTCCATCGCGTGTGCCCTAGTTTGAAAATAACAGAAAGACATACCTGGCACGACGGATTCATGCGACGGTCCGTCACAAGCACAACGGTCCGTTGCTGTATCCTTCAGTGACTGCTACACAGTAATTTTCTGCAGAATTTCCTGGTGATGTGCCTGCAAATTTAAAACCCATTAGTAGAAAATGCTACCATTACTAAAAAGAAAAAAAACTAGAAGTATTGTGTTGCCTCCCAACAAGCGCCTGATTTAACGTCGCAGCATGACTGAGGACACTTGATTACTCAGCCTTCATCAAGATGGTATGCCTCTATCACTTCATTCACCGATGCAGTATGCCCAAAATAGAGTTTTATTCGTTTCCTATTCACCTTAAACCGCACTCCCTCTTTGGTTTTTAACTCAACTGCTCCATGAGGGAATACTTGGGTAACCAAGTAAGGGCCAGTCCGCTTGGAATTGAGCTTGCCCGGAAGCCAATGCAACCTTGAACTGTCTAAAAGCACCAAATCCCCAACCATAGACTCTCGTTTTTCACTTTTTAGGTCATTATCCTTCTTTATCTTTTCTTTGTGGGATATAGCAGATACCGATTGGAGGTCACCACTCTGCCTCATGGACCTACAAATGTTGAAGGTCGCTTCTTCATTGTTCAACCGGAATTTCATCTGCCCCTTTTCCATATCAACTAAGGCTCTACCCGTAGCAAGGAATGGCCTCCCAAGAATAATAGGCACTTCAAAATCGACTTCACAATCAAGAATAACAATATCTGCCGAAAATATGAACGACTCCACTTTTACTAGCACATCGTGGAGTATCCTTACAAGCCTTTTCACTGTTCGATTAGCCATCAGTAGTCGCATTGCAGTGGGCTTTGGGTCACCCAAACCTAACTTCTTGTAAATCGAGAGGGGCATGAGATTTATGCTTGCCCCCAGATCACATAATGCTTTCGCAAAATGTAATGACCCGACTGTACAAGGAATAGTGAACACACCCGGATCTTCTTTCTTTCGTGTGAGAGATCTTGTAGAAATAGCGCTACAATGCAACATTCTATCATCATCCTCGAAAGTGACCGATCTTTTCTTTGTAACAAGATCTTTCATAAACTTGGCATAACCGGGCATTTTTTCTAGAGCTTCTACCAAAGGGACATTGATAGAAAGTTGCTTCAACATTGTTATAAAACGCCGACATTTACCATCCTCGGTCTTTTTCACTAATCTCTGAGGAAATGGGGGGTCTAGGCATGGGAATTACCTTTATAGGGACTTCTGCATCTTTTCCAATGCTATCTTCTGCTTCACCACTACCCTCTACCACCTTATCATTATCCTTTCTCACCTTTTCCTCATTAGACGGCATAGGTGGGTAAATGGTTTGCTTACCACCCCGAGT
>NC_028646.1:7355960-7394224 GCF_001406875.1 Solanum pennellii | reverse complement strand
CCCCAGTGACATGTTTTAGTACCAACCCAAGCTCAGTTCTCATCTGAGCGATTTATTCACGAATCTCATTTGTGGCTGGGTTGTGAGTGGACTGCACTGCGAAGGTATTTCTCCCGGTATCTGACTTCCTAGTACTCCAAGCTTTATTATTCCAGGAGATTTTCTCTAATTTTTCAGCAATCTCATCATAAGGACACTCCCCATAAGATCCACCTGCTATAGTGTCCAACACCGCTTTATTATTATCATCATGTCCCCGATAGAAGTATTCCTTCAGTGACTCATCATCTATACGGTGATTTGGGATGCTTCTCAAAGACGAGGTGAATCTATCCCAAGAACTACTAACTGACTCTCCTGGTAGTGCCACAAAGTTGTTCACTCTGTCTTTGTGGTTTAGTTTCTTGGAGACCGGGTAGTAGCGTGCTATGAAAACGTCCCTTAGTTGGTTCCAAGTGAAAATTGAGTATTAAGGGAGCTCAGTGAACCATATAGCAGCCTCTCCCGTCAGTGAGAGAGGAAACACTCTTAGCCCTATTACATTCAATCCCAAGTCAGGCCTCCCTACACAGCTTTTACAAACTGCTCTTACCTTAGCTATATGGGCATGTGGATCCTCAGAAGGTAGCCCTGAAAACAAACCTCTGGCAGTGAGCATTTGCATCAGGCTACTAGTTACCAAAAAAGTGTGGCCTGGTGGTAGAGGGGTAATACAAGTGGCCCATCGGAGTCTGCTATATTGTCATAGCCTCTGTAGTATTCTTGGGGTCGTAAAGCAGGATTTTGTCCCCTCTGTTGGTGTTCACCCGGAGCATCGGGTAACAACTGACCATGAACATCAACCGGAGCTGGGATGTCCTGGTTTGGATCATCATCATTAATTCCCAAGTTTCGATTCATGTTGCATAGTGTACGCTCTAATTCGTGATCGTAGGGAAACAAGGGTTCTCTTCCTCTCCGTGTATTTGGCATACAAGGAAGATGGTTCTGCAAGAATCAGAAACAATAAAACAAAGTAAAATCCAGAAAATATCAACTAAACTAAAGTAATAAGTTTAAGTTAATCTAAAAGCTACTTTCCCCGGCAACGACGCCAAAATTTGATACGCTCAAACTTACTTCTCAAATAAGAAGTAAAGCGGTCATGTTAAGTAAATAACCCAACTAGTGAGGTTGGGATCGTTCCCACGAGGAAAATAGTTTAGACTTAACTTCAATCTATTATTACTATTGTTCAGTCAGTTACTTCCTTGGAAAGAAAAAATGATAAAATGGGGTTTTTTTATTTCTAAATAAATGAAAATAACTAGCGAAATTAAAAGAGACAACTAACGGCTTCAAATGTTGGAGTTCAATCAATTAATAACGGTAACTAGGGTTTACGTGTTCCCCACAGGTTCATAACTTGATAATTCCAACTATAACAATTCTTTCCTAGTATCTTGCATGCAAAATGATAAGTTATGTATTTCTAAATCCTTGGTCCAGCATCTAGAAAATTTCACTCCGCACCTTGGTCCAGCTACGTGTGTTGCTATACTAACCCTTACCTTTACCTCATATTAAGCATCATATTCGATATTTGACTAAGTTATTACCTCGTACCAATCAATACTGGCCTATTAGATAGTATACACTAAATCTATGTTGATAATTCTTTTACTATTATCTACCTTCTTGGTCCGGCAAGTAGCATTAAGGCGAGTTCTGACATTGGCCATCCTTTAAAAGGACTTCTAAGCGAAAGAATTATCAATACATGCAAGACACTATTCTAGAATTGTTATTTTAGTTAGGTTTTACCTCATTATTCGCCTATGGTTCCCACAACCCTAGTTATGGAGTTTAGTTACCCATATTCATAGTCACAATATTCAAATATATGATATCAGAATTCATGCACTTACTTCAATGAGAAAAGGTAAAATCCAGAAGTTCACTTGATTAATCAAACAAAATCACCAACAATCAATTGCTAAAATTAATTGAAGATTAAAGATTCTTCAAAAGTGTAATAGTAATCACCAAAAGTCTAACAAAGAGTCTAAAAATATTCAAGAGTCTAACAAAGAGTCTAAAAATATTCAAGAGTCTAACCTCAAAAACGAGGTTTTTCGAACTATTTATAAAAAAATAAAAACCTAATTATATAAGGACTCTATTTGATGGAAATCTGTCAAAACGCGGCTGGATAGACGGACCTCGCGATGGAATGTCGTGATCACGATGGACCGTCATGGACTCCATCGTCCCATACTTGTGCAATTTCTTCTGCTGCTCTCTTCATTACCCTCGAGGGCAGGTATGACGGATCGTCACAGGCACAACGGTCCGTCGAGGGTCTCCATTCCAAAACACTTGAACTTTTGGAATTTGTGTACTGGGACTACTTCTCTGATCTTCATAACGAACCAGCAGGATGGACCGTCATGGCTACGACGGTCCGTCACGCTTTCCGTAACCCCACACTTGGTCAGACTTCCCCATCTTCCTTCAGCAGCTGCACTACGATGCCACCTACGGACCGTCACAAGCTCCGTAGGTGGTAATTTTCTATATTTCTTGCTCAAAAACCTCGGCATTCATCTTTTAGACAACTTTCCTACAAATAAAGAGAAATTTATATAAAAATTAGCACAAAAAGGCTTTTAGACACACTAAACTTAAGGAAAAAGTATTAATAATACCGTGAAAGCACGGTATATCACTCGGCAAGCCGGACAGTCTCATCTCATGAGAGTTACATGAACCTTCGCCCTTCCCAAAAGAAGGTATCACCGCTCATAGCTAGCCTATCGGTGCTCAGTATAAAGTTCCATTACATTCAACTCATACATCATGGAAGTTGGCTTCTAGGATGAGGACATCATAACTCAATAGATGATTTCTCATCTCATCATTAGTATTAAGTGTTTTAAACTCAATATTTTCATTAGAGTGTTCATAGAGACTGGTTTCTTTATTATCTTACACTCTCATTGGTTAGTACGTATTGGTAACATTTACTTAGGCTCATTTTGAGATTGCTCTCATCATATACATTAGCCTCACATCATGATTGTCACCACATTCTTCATTATTAGCACCTTTGTTTTTCATAGTTACTCACCTCTTATTACGTGAATGTTCAATTCTTCATTTCATAGTTCATCTCATCATATGCCAATGCACTTGGCCATTTAGTGTATCTTAAACTTGTACTTCACCCTCCTAAGGTTCATCATTTCATTACGTACATCTTAGGTTCACTTAATTTTTGAACGTATGTTAGACTTATGTGTCTATACATATAAGCCATGGGGCTTCATTCATAGTTCGCTAAGTGATTCTTACTTTCATAAGATTATGTATTGCAAGAATTATGTATCTTGCATATATGCCAAGATCTTGATTTTTGATCTAAATAGATGGCATTACTTTTGGATATTTTACTCACGTATGACTTATGTATCAATACGGAAGTTTGGGCACGGGAACCCAATTCTTGAATCACTGGGATATCATTTATATTTTTTTTCATTGATTTTATCTCTAATATTCATAACATTAGAACTCTAAATTAAATCTCACCATTTACACGGAAGAATTAATTTTTTATTTTTAATTAGAATTCTAAATTAAATCTTAACATTTACATGAAAGAATAAATTTTCCATTTTAATTAGGATTCTTAATTAAATCTAAACATTTACATGAAATGGTAAATTTTCTATTTTAATTAGAATTTTAAATTAAATCTCAATATTTACATGAAAGAATTAATTTTCTATTTTAATTAGAATTCTAATTTAAATCTCAATATTTAAATGAATGAATTAATTTTCTACTTTAATTAGAATTCTAATTTAAATCTCAATATTTACATGAAAGAATTAATTTTCTATTTTAATTAGAATTCTAATTTAAATCTTTTTTTTTCTTTTTTTTTGAATTAAATTCGCTTCATTAGGGAGGTTGTGGGTTCGAACCCCCACAACCCCCTTATTTTCCTTTGTTTTTCGCAGAAGAGGAGGCTGTGAGGTGGTGGGTTCGAATCCCCACAGCCCCTCTATTTTTTTTTATTTATTTTCGTACGCTGCTCCAGTCCTTGAGGTCGTGGGTTCGATTCCCACGCCTCACGTTTTATTTCATCCCATTTTCTTCTTTCTCTCGCGCGCACATGGAGGTAGTGGGTTCGAATCCCACGCCTCTCATTTAAATTACCGGATTTATTCCCTTCTCCTCTTCCCCCAGGTCTCATGTTCGATTCCCCCAGCACCCATTTCTTTTTCTCCTTTTTTTTTCTTCCCAGCGAAACTTGTAGCTAAGGGGTTTGATTCCCTAAGCCCCCATTTCTTTTCCTTTCTTTTTTTTCCAGCGAACCAGAAGCTAAGGGGTTCGATTCCCCTTAGCACCTTCCCTATTTTTTTTAAGCATGCTGTAGTGAGGTCCTGGGTTCGATCCCTGCAGGCCTCACTTATTATAATTATTTTTTTCAGTTTCTTTCACAGATGAGGTCTTGGGTTCGATTCCCATTGACCTCACTTAATTTATTTATTTTAAAAACTCAGAATTTGACACTTTTGAAGGGTACAAAAATCTGGAAAATTTTGTCCTTCTCCAACCATTTTTAGGTGCATTTTTTCATAAGTTTAATAGCTATAAGATGGTTATTCAATTCACTATACTTCATCATAATGAACATCACATTGTACACCCATTACACACAATAAATACACAACTTATACACCCCAAAACAGTGACTAAAACACTGCCCTATACACACCTATACATCAACTTTTTCGGTCATATTTTGATGATAATTATTGTGATTTTCCGCACATAAACACATTCGTATTTAATTTAAACACATCATTCATGCAAAAATCTAGCAGCACAACATACCCCTCCTACAAATTCGTTAGGGAACTAAGGACAAGGACATACGAAGGGGAACAACCTTAGTTTCAAGAGTTTAAGAAACGCTCGAAAGAAAGTACTCTTGGAGAAAGAATTCCATGAGAGAAACCCATACCTTTTGATATTGTTCAAGAGTGGAGTTGCTGTCCGGAAACTCCTCCAAATCACGACCAATTTACTTCAACTTACACCTCACTCGACGAACCTCTCTTAGCCTTGACGTTTTGATTACTTTGTCTTTTAATTAAAAATTCTTGTGAGTTCTTCAAGTGTGAATAACTCTTGATTTATTTTCAGTTCTTGAAATTGTTTTTGGCAGAAACCAATGTGAGAGAGACATATGGAGAACGTGAGAGAGAGAGAGAGTGTGTGTTATTAGGATTAGGAGACTAAATCAAGACTTAGTCAAATAGGATTTAAATTAGATTAATACAAATCTGATTTATTTTAATTAATACGTGAAAGGACCATTATGCCCTTAAAATTTCAAATTTTTAATTAATAATTAAATCATTTTAAGTACCTATTTATTCAAATTTTTTTATTATTATTTTTTTTTCGGATCGTTACATTGATGGAGGATATTATGGAGAAGAGATGCAAGATCCAAAAGATTATGTGAAGAAGGTGGATAAATTTATTTTCTTAGAATTCAAGGGAAGGGGGAGATTTATTGGGTTTTATTTGCCCTGAATTTCTTACCATAAATAGGTTTTCCTTTTAACAAAAGGTTTTCGATTGGCTAGTCCTTTTATGGTAGGAAAAAGGTTTAGGACTCTATGAATATAGGCTTGTTCCTTCTAACTTAATCAGCATTAATAATATAGTCTTAAGGGCTTTGAGAGTTTTGGTTAGGGGGAGAATTTGCGGGTCACGAGTTTGATACGTTATCACTTGAGTGAACCTCCTATGTATTCTGAGTGAATTAGTTGAGGTTGTTTCTCTCTCTATTTTTTACTCTCATGTTTATGTAGTGGATTACTCATATCCTTTATGAACGTAGGTTGATTGATCAAACCACGTTAAATCTTTGTGTCTTTTGATATATTTCTCGTTTGTCTTCTTACTCGTGGTGTTTCGAGGTTTACTTTGCTAGCTTCTGCATTAAAACTAACTATTTTCGATCCTAACAAAGCCTTTCGCATTCGCGGAGGTCAGGCTAACTGACACTCCACATTCTTGAGGCTTTCTCCATGTTTGCAGTGGGTTTTTATCGAGTTGGTCACGACCTCAAGCCTCGGGCTCCGCGATCACAATGGGTTGTTGGGACTAGCTTTTTAAATAAGACCAGTTTTGTAAACAGCCCGACATCAGCATTTGTTTTGGCAATTTTGGGAGCTAGGGAGCTCCAAATCAATCCTAAGTGTTGGAGGTTCGCTTTGATCGTGGTTATGTGTTAGCGTGGTCGGGAAGTGTCGGGGTCTCTTTGATTGAGGTAATTTCTGCTCCAAATTAAGGAGCTGCCCAACTCTCTTAGGTGTTCTTTAATGGTAAATATATATGCATGTGTTTGTTTAGGCTTTTACGGGCATGAAATTGAGTCCAGTTTGGGACACGAGATCGCTTATTCATTTAGGACTTTTATATGGAGTTAAGTTTGGAATTGTCAGTGTGTGTCCCACATTTTTCGTTTTAACTCGATTTTTTATATGTTTCCAATTATTGCAAATTTAGTGTCTAAATATCGGTAATGATGTTGTGATGAATATCATAATAGTATGACAATGTTTTGGAATAAGATAGCTCTTATGCATTGGATTCAAAGCATGCAATCAGCTTTGAGGTAAGCTTCGGTTTACTTTCTCGATTTAGCTTCTTAGATAATACTTTAGTATATATTTTATGTGATTTTGGATTGTATATCCCTGGTATTTAGCTTCCCTCTTGTTATTCAATTTTTTTTTTAATTCTGTAGGAGCTTCAGACCTTCTGTAGGTGTGGGCATCCTTAGTTTAGACTTGTAGGCTCGCTTGTGGTATAGATGATTATGTTTATCCTTGTAAGGATTGATACTTGAGGTCTTAGGCTAGGTTTATACCCTAAATGCTTTCGGTTCTGTTTTATCGCCCTTGTAGCAATGAATTGCTCCCGGTAAGGATTTTTAATAACACTCAAATTACTCTCCATAACGATTAGAAGAGTAAGTGGTCATTGTCAATAAAATTACCCAATAAAGAGTCGGGGTCAAATCCAACAAGGAGTGCTGTAAGGATAAGAATTCAAAGAGGAAAATAAAATACGACTAATTCATTGTAGCAATTGAAGCAAGAGGGTGGATTATTCCACCAAATTTAATCACGAAAATTTGGAATCGGATATGAACTAACTAAAGAAAACAGGGATTTAGACAAATTTAGATTGAATCTAGGAGTGTGCGGGATTGCACTGATGTTAACTAGGGATAAATCTCAACAACCATGAATAAGTTGCGTAATCATTAGTAATACTAATCTTCTCTCAATAGCATTAGTTCATAGAATCTGTTTTCGGTCTCATCTATGTACTTCACAAATCAACCTAATACCTTGCTTTTGCAACTAAAATCATCTAAGTTGCACACATTGAGTTAATTACCCTCTCCTATCGGTCCTTTTCAAGCACCAATTGGAGATCTAGAGTAGAATTAAGTTAACCCCTAAATTAAGTTCATAGATGATAAGCAACTCAAATCCATGGTTGAACAGTAATAAAACATGGCAAGGAAAAAGACCCACTAATTTAAATCTAACACTCGACCCCATAATCACACCCCTAGAACTTAGGGTCTTAGCCACATATCATAAAAGGCAAAGAAATAATTATACCTAGGATGTTACTAACTATCAATATGTTTGAAATTAAACAATAATCTTCAACACCCACTTCATTTTCAACCGTTAGTTGTCGATTAGAAGGTAGTGTTGATAATTTGTCCAGTAACATGGTAAGAATGTGAGGATTTATAAAAATTAAGGATTTTAATCATGATTGGGATTTCTACCCATAACTCGATGGACGTTTTTCCGATGTGATAATGTATGTGGAGTAATAACTGATTATGTTTTATTTGGAGTTAGATTTTGATTAGTCACTTGTATGTGTTGAGAGTCGATAAAGTATGTTTGATTGGTCTTCAAACATAATTTGTGGTTGATTATTGTTGGTGGACAAAGTTTGTATGAGTAAGGTGTTAAAATTATTGAATTTTGTATTTAAATGGCTTTTGATTGTGGTGTGCACTTGTAATATTCATCTGTATTTGTTATTGTTGTCCTAAGAGACAACAGAACTAAGAACATACTGAGATATGTTGAGAGATTTGAGAATATACATATTATTGATGAGTGGTTCGAGTCTGATATGAGATCACGGACGAGTGATTATGTGATAGATCTGGTACTACGCTGGTAGGTACATGAAAATCTAGAATTTGTTGCAGTTTACGACTAGTAGATTAAAGTCCTTCGCATGTGTGTATAAATGAGTGACTGTGTGAGATAGAGAAGCTATACAAGTGTGATCAATGTAGTCATAATTTCATTATTTTGAGCTTATAATGACTACATGTGTGTTTCTGGTGATTCATATGTGAAGTGATTGTTAGCATTGATTTAATGGAAATAGGATTATATATATGTTGTTTTAACAGCTTGATTTATGAGATTTAGTGTTTAAGTATGATGGTGCTAGTTTTTAGTATTTTATTGATAATTCTTGTAACTGATTTCGTTGATTTTATGATGTGCTATGAAAGGAATGATGTGATTGTTTAATTTGTTACATCGAGATGACATATTTGTAAATATAATACTGTATGATTGACTACATATTTGTAAATATAATATTGTATGATTGACTACTTTTCAGAATATGAAAAAGTATGAATGGATGAATAAATATGAAAGATATGAATAGATGATCTACTTTTGTTATATTATTACTAAATCAATGACATTTGATCATTTTGAATTTACAGAATGTGCATATTACAAGACAATATCATATTACTTTAAATTTCATTATGCTAAACATTTTTTTTGTTTCAAGATTATGTCTTTGTTCGCAAAATGGCAAGTTCTCTTTTAGGGTGTGACTTCATATTGCGTATTTTTTGTGTGTTTTGAAAGGAACGATGTGATTTCTCAGCTTGTACATCAAGGACATATTTGTAAATATAAATAACGATATTATCATTTGTCTGTTTTAAAAATAGGAAAGTGTGTCAGTGTCAAGTATGAAATGATGATCTACTTTTGTTGTATTAGTACTAAACTACTGACATTTTTTTACTTTGTTCATAATTTCTCACATTTTTTAAGTTTAAGAGATTTGTATGCTAAATTTTGTAACTAGTAATCAACATGGTTATGTAAAAGATTAATAACCTCCTCTCAAAAATCTTCAAATATTGAATTCACCTCCGTACAAAATGATAAGTGGTACTGTAACACTATCCTACCCATGTATTCATTTTTGTTCATGATGCTAACCTTCATTTAAGTATGACAGGGGATGCATATTACTATATTTTTGGCAGTATTGAGCAAAAATAAGAGTTAAATGATGACACCCTGTATCGTTGAAAAAAATATTTGGGAGTTCCACTAGCATGGCTATAATCCAAAATTTCAGATAGTATACTTTCCTCCAGTATATTTGAGACAAAATAAATAACCCCACCAGAAAGTAATTGAACTCATAACTGTGATTTGTGAACATTTCTGTTGGCATAGTCACCATTTCAACAAAGCTAAGAACAATTAAAACTCTTATCATATCGACGAAAAATCATCACAATTGATCTGCACTTCTTTTATCAGGAAATCAATGTTTTCGAGTGGAGAATCTTCAGAGATCTAATCTACAAGAACACTGCGGTTAGACGTGAAAATCAGCATCATTTTTATGTTACAGAATATTAATTTCACATAGAAATTGAAAAATCATGAAATGGACATATCAACGTAGTACAAAATGCCAGCCTTTGCTCCAACCCACAAGTTGTTCGCCTGCTCAGACTCTTCATATTCTTGTGTTGTTGCTCTGCATATTACGAGTATATGCAAAGGTCCAGTCCAATGTAGTTAAAGCCGGTTAATCAGTTGAAATCCTGAGGCGCTGCATATTTTGTTACAAAAAACGCAACTTATGTTCGGTATGCACATCATGATTATTCTTGGGCATCAAGGTCAGGCTTCGATGGGTATTCAAGACCGTGAAGAGCAGGTATCCGTCTTAAATCTTCTTCAGAGTAAGCAGGAATGAACCAATACCGTTTGTCCAAACCAAACACCTGATTCGTATAATACAACATTAGAATGATAAACTGAAAGGGATGTAACATTTTTTATGAAAATAACACAGATCACAACTTGTAAAATGACATAGGAAAGACAAGCAAAGGTAATTAGCTGTCATATTCAAAACTAGTTTTTGCAGTCCAATCCAAATGGTGCCCTGATAAGTTTTCTCGAGACGAGTAAACTTGAGAAAGTAGTCCAAGTTTACTGGGTAGTCCAGTCCGACACTCGGTCTTATACAGCAGCGTACTAACCAGTAAAATATAACTGAAAAATGACAGGCATGTGATAGCTTTCTCATGTTTATTCATTTAAATAAATAACCAAAATAGCAAAAGGTAAAACAAAAGCTGTACTCTTTTTAAGACAAAAACCTCCAGTTAATGACAGATCAGGCACGAGAATTTCAGGACCGTCTTTTCCTTGTATTTCTGTGTGAAGTTTGATTTGATATTCTATTCCTTGATAAGGTTCTTTGTTAAGCTTGTATCAGTAAAGAACCAAAGACAGCATACTAGAATGTTGGCTTTGAGAGAATTTTTTGATGTTGCTGGTAGACATGATGAGACCCATGGATTCTGAGAATAAAGTTACAACACTGCGGGAACAAAGGCATTAAAAATGAAGTAACATAGGAACTGGTGTTAAACAGTGTGGTAAGAGATTTGGGAACACCAGGGTGAGTAGACAGCAGAGGAGCATCGGAGAATAGAAATGGTCTACAAATATGACACACGTGTATAGATCTAACCAGTACATCCAACTTTTTAGTATGTTCAGTGTAATTACGAAGGATTCATACAAAAAGTTGCCCTACAATGTCACATTGTTTTGACAGAAGAGTAAATTGTAACACAGAAAAATGAAGGACTGCATTAAGTTGCAAAATGGCTGGTTGTGATCTGTTGGAAGTGAAACTAAAGAGTAGAGAATCAGTGAGGTAGTAGCTGAACATCTTCAGGATATGCTGTAGGGCTTTGCTTGGGTATTTATCATAAGAAGTTAATACCAAGGTTTTGAAAACCTCATTGGTTACTAGGAAAACCCTGTTATCAGATTAAGAGCCACGTTAAATAGAAAAGAACATTGAATAATCCGTTCTGTTTGTAACATCCCCTCCAAACTGAATGAGCATTAAGAAAAAAAATAATTAGTAAAACCATAGCACCAAGACCATGTGATTTGCTAACTTTTACTTTAAATAAGCCAAAACATATTTCACCTCAACACAAGGCCTACTCAAGATGTTTCATATAATCATCGAAAATACCTACTCAAATAGTTAAAATACAAAAAACTAAGTATGAAAATATGGACTAAAAATTGTCTTCCCGTGTTCTCAAAAAAAAAAAAAACTGAATAAAATTTTCTTTAAAAAAAACATATGCATTTTTTTTACAAGGGAAACTCGCAGCCGCTACCCTTTGGATGCGCATGGGTAAAAACTCTCACTCCAATACAATAGCTCGCAAACCACATAGGAGAGGTAACCCGCACCAAGCCCGTGCGACGAGCTCAACCCAGAAGGCGAACCCCTTGTAGTTGAACTGTTGTAGAGTCCAAAGCTCCATCAAAGAACAACTTCCTTGTACATAAAATTACTCTCATTTGTATAGTGCATAAGTTAATTTTGTCATGAATATTATTTACTTTTTTCCAAAATATTATTTCAGCTTATTTGAAAAAGTGTTTGGCCATGAAAAATTCCAAATACAACTTGAAGTTGTATTTGAAATTTGGAAAACAACAAAAACCTTGTTTTCACTTTTACTTTTTTCATTTCTGAACTTATTTTTTCAAAAAAATCCTAACAGAGATTCATCATAAAACGCTAATTAAATTATATTCCATGTTCAAATAATATTTATATTAAAAATACATTTAAATTCTAAATATTAACTGCAAAAACTATGACCAAACACAACTTCAACTTTGGAAATTTCAAATAAAGTGAATTTTTTTGTTTTCATGATCAAATGCCTAGAATATTTTTCTTTCATTCAACTCTCTTTCACTACACTAATTCAAAATATAAACACAACATAATACTTCTCATCCACTTCTCATATTTTTCATATATTACAATACAAAGAAGAAACATCCTTTATACATGTGTGGATTTCTTGCACAAGTAAATGTCAAGAAAAAGGATAGTTATTTGAGGTGTAGTAGAGTAATTAGTAGGATATAATGTGGAGAACATGTCATTGTGGCTACATGAGTTACAAAGAATAATGACAGTTTATAACACCACTTTTTACACTTTATCCCCTAATTATCATGACATGCACTTTAATAATTTTATTTAATATTAAAATGTACATAAACACCAAAAATTCCCCTACTCGTTTTAACCGTCAAATAAAAATATTAACGTGCATAATAATCAACGGGTATATAGTGGAGAAAGTGGTGTCATTATTCTTAGTAACTCATGTAACCACTATGACAGGTTCTCCACATTATATCCTACTAATTACCCCACTAGACCTCAAATAACTATCCATTTTCCAAAAACACCAATAGATGATCTATCCAAAATGGTTTTTCTAGAATTCACGTTGAACTTGACTCTCTAGTGATAACTCATATGCTGATCAAAGAGGACTCTTGCAACTTGAAAGTCGAGCACATTGTCTGAAAGCTACCTCAAACACTTAAAGAGGACCTGAGGTTCTTTTCACTCACTGCTATAGAGAAGCTAATCAGGTTACTGATTTTTTTTCGCCAAGATTGCTGTTACAAGTGGCAATAGGGGCTTATATCTTCCCAGAGAAGTAAATGATCTGCTTCAACTTGATAAACGGAAACTACCCACCTCTCGGAGGAGATTTAAAAAATATAAAAATTATTAGTCAATATATTTGTGTCTGTACAGATAGAAATTATATATAGGCTATTTCCTTCCTTCAATATAAACTTTTGTAGACTTGAGGCAAGATTTCATGTTCCCCTCTAGTCGTGGTAAGTTCTTTGCCTATTAATATAACATGGTAGGGGTCAAGCCAAACTCCCACACCTTAAGCTCACAACCTAAGGTGATGACTTGTAAAATATATATTGTCTTTTTCTTTTCTCAGATCAGTCTATTTTCTAGTGAAATATGAAAAAATGTTTTTACATGACATTCTAAAAGAAAAGGAGAATAAATCCTCTCTATATATATTATGTATGCAGGACTAGAATATTTATCTTCCACTTCTTCGTGTCTATATTTTTCCAAATGATAAGAATGAAAGAAACATCAATAACTAGCTAGCTTATGTTTTCGCTCCTTGCTTAAGAAGCTAAGGAGAGGAGACAATAATGGTAGATTTGTAGGGATAAGTCACGTGAAAAGGCACATTTTCTGTTTGAAGCTGTTAGTTTTATGACAGAAAACTAAGAGAGGTGTAACTTGTAACTTCTAGGATAGTTCAAGGATGTTACTTATTCATTATTACAATATAAGGATGTTTTTAAGTTTGGATTATAGTTAAGGGATGTTTTGGGTCATTTACTCCCCCTTCGCCCTATTCTACTGGCCCAGTTACTTTTCAAGTTTTATTATTCAAGAAAAAAAAGATATCGCTTACGACCTATTTCATTTCTTTTACGATTTTCATGATGTTTCATACAAAAGTAGTTTTATTTGTGTTGTTCCTGTAGTTCTAAAGAAAAATATTACTTTAAAAAGAAGTATACTAATAATCAATGTTAAACCAAATCTAGTTAACCCAAGTAAACCGGATAAAGTTGTATAACAAGTGAAAAAGATATAATGGTAAGGAGGTAGTGAGGTAGCAAACACATCATTCTGTTAGAACATATTCTCCTACTGACCATTTTCATTTTATTAATTTCATAAAATAACTGCAAACACTGTATTGAAGTGGCATCTAATATGAAGGCTTAATGTATGCTTCTTATATCATAAAGAGGATGAAAGCATATATCAAGACCCAAGAAAAGGGTAGAACTAGAAAGTAAAGATAAAGGAACAGAAATTGCAATTTATTTTCTACCCACTATTCTACGATTATATTTCAATCACGAAACTACATCTGTCAATTAATCATTGCTATGAGATGTAGGTAATGTTTCATAAACGCGCCTGAGATCAAGGTCCTATGTACATGGCATATCGTTTCCACACTGGTTTGCACTTCTCCACCCTTTGTAAATGAAGCTTCCTTGTTTCCCCATTCTCTACTACCATGAAGTTTAGGTTCTTCAATAATTTTTTATTTTACCATGGGCATTTAAATTAGCTTCCAAGTATTTATATCTCAGAATAAACATTGAGTGTCAGTTGCAATTGAATGTTCTCTTTCATATTTAACTAATGTTTTTTGTTGTGTCACATTCAAACCATAACTTCCAAAGCAACTTCATAAATCTGATACTTATTATAATATTCATACCTAAGAATTTAGATGAGACTGCACCATTACTTAGAGAAGCATCTATCTTTTCTTTCATACTGAGAGCAACCTACCATCAGAAATAAATAATAAATAAGGCAATCTTGTGCAGTCATCTAACCTGTTCAAAGTTCCTCTTACGCCCAAGATCATAACGCCATTTAGGACTGGTCTTCTTCTCATAAGCCTGAAAGTAAGACAACCCATTAAATGTGTGCAGAAAAGAAAGATACTTTTCCAGACCAAAGAACAAGAGAGAAAGATTCTACAAACTGGTTTTGCCTCAAGACTAAAGAGCTGTTTGCACAGTACAAATGATGTTTCAGATCACTAGGCGTTCCTTAGAAAGGAAAACACTTAACATTCAACATAAGGAATAAGAAAAATGGAGTACCTCAATGGTCGTGGTGTTACCAGACACCAATGATATGTGCATAATCAGAAATCCCAAAACGCTCAAAGCAAAAGCAAGGTTTAAGACTGCGATGCACAAGAAATGTAGAAAAATTAAGAAAACCAGTGTCTTCATAAAGAAATCACAGGTAGCAAGTTCACCAAGACAATCCCCAGACCATACCAAAAGCAAGGAAAGTAGTCGCAAGAGTGCCAGGAGTCCCAGGTATCTCTCCATCACTGAAGAATGCAATAAATTGTGGCAGTAATGATAAAGTGACAACAGTGGTCTCAAGGAATGTATAGAACTGCAGTAAGAGAAGGTTCTAATTAGTTGAGGAAAAGACGGTCATTAAATTACTGCAATGCGACGAAAATACCAGGACAGTTGTTGTTAAGTATTCATACATGCATAATGATGCATACAACATCAATTGACAGGCACCAACAAGGAAACTGATTCCACTCTCACAGAAATAGCCAGATGAATTTTGGAAATGATAAGGTCATATATGAAACAATATCAGAATAAGTTCCTTAAAAACAATTATCACTATGGTCGCTCAGATACTGTATGCAGGCATAGTGCTAATATCGCAGTTGATGCTTAGTATTGGTTCTTGCATGACTAGCAGCATGTCATTCAAGAAACTCCTACTATGATTGTACAGGTGGCGGAGCCACAGTACTAGCTACAGTTCCGTATAACCTGTAGCCTTGACTCAAACCCTGTATTTTGAGTTAAAAATTCATTTAGTATGTATAAATAATTTATTCAGAACCTAGCAAGTAAAATAGAATGTGGTCTAGAACGCATAAACTAAAAACATTGGCTCTGTCTCTGATTGTACGTAGGAGGTAATGATGGCTTGCAAAGGTCTCATGGGTAGATATGATTTCTAAAGCAACAGAACCATGTGTGACACTCGCCCCAAAAAATATCAAAAGAACTAACAAAAAAAAACAATATACTAAGACAAATACTGATATATATGAACATCATAATCACTCCACTTGACATACAAGCAATAACATAGGAGACTTTTAGATTTTTGAAATTAATAACATAGGAGATTTTAAGACAACAACAACAACATACCCACTGAAGAGACTATTGCATCGAAAAATATATATATATAATGTTGTTCTCTCTCCATCTAAATTTATCTGTTTACTTTCCTATTTAGTATGTTACAAACAGAATGTTATCTTTTGATGACCAAAAAAAAGAATGTTATTATTCTACATTTAGGAAGTTTTTCATTCCACCATTCTCATTTTATCATTAACGACAATCCCTCATAAGAATGACATGGGATGTTTAAGGGCACTGGAAGGGTAGGGTACTTTTTTGGAATGTTTATACACCTTTACTCGTCTCAGACCACAAGAATTCAAAAGTCCTGTTTCCATTCTTAAACTTCATAACCAATTAAAACTATGACTCATAAAATGAGAAGGAATATTATTTAAATAGGCATAGCTTGCTTATGTATTCTTTGAAGAATATAAGAGAGCTAAGAGGGAAGCTAATAGGGCCATAACTTGTTGGGAAGCCCAGATGGCTTGTACCAGAAGCTAGAGATACGAGAAGAGGAGAAAGAAACGTACAAATTAGCTCACATGAGAGAATAAGAACTTAAACAGTTAAACTAGGTAGTGTATTAAAAATGATTCTCTTTTGACGAGAGATAATAAGATCAAGGAGAGGAGGAGACTATGGTCAATTTTTCAACTTAAATCACGAAGATAAGCTTAAAGATCTCCAAACATTTGTACACGATAAATACTTCAGCTGCACTCTTAGAACTAACAAGTCTAAAGTAGACATTGCCATGAAAAATATGATTAGGAAAGCCTATGGTCTCAATGGTAGGTATCTTGGAGAGGTGGAGTAGTATGGCTTACCAAACTATTTAATGTTATACTAAAAAGTGGTAGAACACTTGATGAGTAGAGAAAGAGTACCCAAATTCCAATGCAATTCAAAACTTTGTGAAGCATCGTGGCATTAAGCTTATCAACAATAAGATGAAACTGCTTAAAAGAGTGATAGAGCACAGATTTAGGGACACTACAAGTGTAACAGAAAACTGGGTTGTATTTATACCAGATAGATCTACAACAGATGGTATTTTATTTTGTTAATACTAGTTAGCAAAAATTCGCGAGAAGAAAGATTTAGACATATTGTTCATTGCCTTATAGAAAGCATATGATTTAGTAATAACAAAAGTTATTTAGTGGGTGTTGGGGAAGAAGGCAACTTATATTAAATATAAATCCCATAACAAATATTCATAGAGAAGTCATCACTAGTGTGAGAGCAGTAGTACTAGAAGATAGAAAGAAGTTCTCAATTTTCACAACCATGAGTTAACATAGAGATCGACATTAAGCATGTACTTATTTACAGTAGTTATAGATGGACTAACACAATACATTTTAATATACCATTATGCATGTTAATTGCTTACAATAGTGTGTGAATTGATGAAACCAACGAAGTGTCATCAAAAGTTTGAGTGGTGGAGAAGCACTCTAGAGAGTACTATAGATAAAAACAGCCTAAGCTAGCCCTTGATTTCCAAAAAGACACTTAATGTTTGTGGGGTTCCTAGTACACATCCCCCATCCGAACAACTTCTACATGGTGTTAGTGCCCCCCTTTCTCGGGCAACCCAATTACCCAATTTAAAGAATGGAAGTGTTTGTCACGAACAGTCCTTGCTCGCCATGCGCAAATTTCATTAAAAAAATTATTTTTCCTTCTTAGTTATACTTTCCTTATATTTATCCACAGTCGGGGTCAGGGGCAAGAGGAAGGAGTGGTACGTGGCTTAAGGGGTCTCTTAGTCTGATAGTAGGGTCTTGGAGCATAGGGTCACTGACAGGAAAATCCATAGAGCTAGTGAAGATTCCCAAGAAAAGGAAGATTGGCATTGCTTGTATCCAGGAAAGCTATCGTCATCTGTTGACGCTATAAATATGTTCAGAATCTAGCAGCCAATACTACTAAAAATTCAAAAATCATGATGACTTACCAGGAAGAGAAGGAAATACTTGTAGTTTAATGCTCCAACACAGTTGACAACCCACACACAATGATGGTCCATCTTCAGCACACACCTTCCACCTAAAACAGGGAACCAGACAACTCAATCTCAAACTAAAAACTTTAATCAAAATCATCATTTAGGTGAAAAAAACAAGAACTCACAAACGGAACAGTGATGGCATCGAGGAGGTTTTAACTGGTTGCACTTCCTACAAAAACGTATTCTGGGATTCCCTGAGTCAGCTGGTGAAGCCCCAAATTCTGATGTGGTTAACGGATCAGTTTCCCCTCTTTCTTCATCCAACTCTGGCCTCCAATTAGGAGGCACACTACCAGGATCAGTAAAAACAACAGAAAAGTAGCACCACAGAAGCATCACCAACTGCAATCATCACAAATATTTACTTTTTAGCTACTTAATATAAGTTCCACTCCATCCATAATCCCACTCAGCTCTGACAACAAGATGAATTTGAAGTCTCTCAAACTTTTCTTTCTAAAATCTCCCGTAATCTGTCTACTTTATGTTGAAGCCATCATCCACATTATCCACAGGACTCGAAAAAAACTACTTTCGATTCCTCAAGCTCCAACTTAACAAATTTCCTACAATTGTATGTTTGAACCGCCCATAAAAACCCAAATATAAATTTTCAAAAAATGGAAATACGTTAAACACCCATAAATCATCAATTTTATAAACAAAGTACCAGAATTTGGGAGAAAATGAAATTACCAGACAATGGAATAATACAAGTACTGAAAGAGCAATGAGGACATCAAGGAAACCACCACTACTGGCAAGGGAAGGACCATAGTTTGTTAAAACGACGGCGTAATAGGTAACTCCAACAACACCCAAAACCAAAAGGATCATGATCGAACCAAGCCCTCGCAAAGCAGTACAGAATCTGAATACGTTCCATGCCATTACAGCTCCCGATCTATACATAATATATCTTTAACAAAAATACACCCAAAATGGGTTTTTTGTATAACAAAATTGGTGTGAATTTTCTTGAGTAATTATTTAGGGTTTATGGATTCTAGGTATGTAAAGTGGAATCCATGGATGGATGATAGAGTGAAATAGTGAAGGAGGAGGAAAATTGAGATTATTGAAACCAAATTAGATGACTTGTAGTGGTCAAAGTTAGGAAAATTTCAATACTAATTTAAGATAGAGGTCTATTAAGGCAATTTAATTAATTATATTATACTATATTAGAAGAAAGAACAATTTTCCAATTTTCATTGGTCATGGGTGATAACAAAAATCATCTAGAAGGTCATGCTATATTGGCTCTTGCATGTGCAAATAACCTACTCCAATAAAGATTATTTAATTATAAGTCAAAACTACTACATATAATGATGCAATGATTTTTAGTTTCTACCTCTCCCAATAATGACTATAACCAACCTCTTGCATCTCATCTCTTATGTACTACGTTTGCGCATCTATTTATCATTATAAACTAAAATTAAAATCAAAATCAAGATCTAAAGAGCAAATAAAGAGATTATGTTTCATCGGATCTCTAAAGCATATCGATCGTGATGCAATATTAATGATCGACAACCACACAAGTCCATTTTTGTAAGTGCATATCCATTTACCTCCAAGTTTTTCATTATTTTATACATATATTCACTTTGATCCATGTGAGATTTGACGAAACTCTACAAACGCTTCTCGATCACTATTCACATGTTCGGTGGCCTTTGAGTCTACAATCCACATAAAATACGTTTCAGTTTAGGGTTGTTCAAATCGAACCGAAAAAATGTTAGTGATTTATCAGTATTGAGTTATTGATTTAGCGGTTATGATAAGGATTTTGATTTCTTTTGTTATCAGATTATCGATTCTTAACGGTTTGAGGTTTTTTCTTAGCGGGTTAACCGATATCCCGATAGTAAATTAAATAATTATATTTATATCATTTTGTATATAAAGTCCTTGAATTAGAGTTTGGTTTTCTACTTTTATTTCTGCTAGTCATAAACACTTGGTTATTCTACAATATAAAAGTGTTTGCTTTTAAACAAAATGTAACTTGTGAACTCATGTGCTTGGTTCATTTGGTTTGTCACCTTATTTCTAAGTGATTTACAATGTCTTTTGTGTCAAATCTTAATAGTTAAACCGATAACCAAACCAATAACGATCAAATATCGATAAATCACAATAAATGATAAGTCAATATCTTAATGGTTTTATAACCGTAGCATCTCTACAAACTGATAAACTTCAAAAATGTCTTCAGATACTATCATTATCTCAATCTCATTATATCGAAAGAGTATTGGATAAGTTCAAGTACTTGGATTTCAACGATGTCAAAACTTCAATTGACTTAACCTTTACATTTCAAAAGAATGAAGAAGAAAGTTAGTCTCAATTGTGTAGAAATTTCATGTCTAGAATTAGAGAAATCAAAAATTGTATTGATGAAAATAATGTTCAGTTACAAGCTCCCTAGATAGACAGAATTGTAGAGTCTTAAGTTACTATACTTAGAGCCCTACACAATACATAATACTACCATAATAATAAAACAATATAAATAATTTAATTCTAGTTGTAATAGAATACTAGTCGTACTCTAATCCTAGTCGTACTATAATCATAATTAATATAAATAGTTTAATCTTAGTGCGACTCTAATTCTATAAAGTGTTGTAAACTCGTCAGTTAGTTTTGTTGGACCTGTTCCATTGACATGTTCCAATCGTCATCTTCCTTCTTCAACACTTGTTGTAGACATGTCAGTCAGCTGCGTTGGACATGTTCCATTGTCAGTTTCCTTCTTCTTCAACAAATTGAAATATGCAGAGTGTTGGAAAGTTTGATGTATATTATCAATTGTACACGACTAGATATAACATGTGTTATTATCAAGTTGATTCAGTTCACTACTAATCCTAATCAAACTCACTAGATGGCAATGAAACATATGTTGGGGTGTCTGAAACATACACAACACAATGTTTTGCATTATAATAATTAGGTTGAACCCATCGGTAGCCCCCTTAAGTTGGAATCAATTTTCACTTAGACATCTCAACTAGGCTTTGTTCATTTTAGACACCTCATGTTGAGTCCCAAATGTCATTTTTACACTTTTTGCTGACTTGACATGTTCTGTGTGTTCCACCCATTTTGAGCGCGTGAGGGTTTTTTTTGTATTCTTTCTTTCTTCTTCTTCTTCACTTTTTAGCCCTACCACTTAATTCCACCTTCCATCGTGAAAATTCATGATAAAAAAACCTTGCAAAGTATGAAAAAATTAAATAAAAAATAATCACACTAATTTTAAAAACGTTTATAAGAATAAAATTTTTAAAAATCATCACACTAATTTTGAAAAGATTTAGAACAAGATACACATTATTTTTCAAAAAAATTAGAAGTATGTCATATATAATTTCCAAAATCAATTAAGAAAAAACCTAAAATCTAATGATTTTTTTTAAAAAAAAATGGAAGAAGAAATCAAGAAAACGGTTGTAGAGTTGGGGAGCAAAAGGGGCGTAAGGCGGATAGGGTAGGGTTGGGGTGGGATGGTAGAAAATATGTAATTTTATTTATTTATTTTTTTTGCTGAAAAAAATTAGTTATTTTTTAATAATTTATTTTAAAATTATTATTTTTACATTCAAATGACACATGCCAACTTTTAATTAGTCATCATATCATACGCTTAGCTGATTGACAAAAAGGTGTCAAAATGACATAGCAGACCCCTACTTGAGGTGTTAAAATGAACAATACCTACTTGAGGTGCCTAAGTGAAAACTGGTGTCAAATTTAAGGGGTTGCCAATGGGTTCAGCCTAATAAATATCTTACCGTGATTGAATGATATAGTGATGCAAATTGGATCACCGGGTCAAATGAAGTAAAATTCATAAGTGATCATGTGTTTACACGTGGTGGATGAGCAATCTCTTGAAAATCATCCAGACATGTATTGCTCGCTCCACAATGAAATCTGAATTTATCGCTTTAGATAAGGCAGTGAAGAAACTGAATTGCTTTGGAATTTCTTAGTGAATATTTCATTCTGGCCCAAACCTGTAGGACATATATGCATACATTGTGATAGTCAATTAGCAATAGATAAGGTAGGAAGTGTCATTTACAACGGAAAGTCTCGTCATATACGATGGAGACATAATACCATAAGATAACTACTCTGTAGTGGAATTATAACAATTGATTGTATGAAGTCAAGCGATAATGTGTCAGATCTATTAAAGAAAGACCTAGTTAGAGAGGCAGTTGAAACATCATCTAATGAAATGGGATTTATGACAGAGGATAAGTCATCATGACTGTAACTCTATCTATCAGACTAGAGATCCGAAGAGCAGATTCAAGGAGAAAAATAAAGTTGTGACTGACGGTTCGACATTGTCAATCAACTCAATCCATTCTCATGATGAAGACAATGTTATAGGAATGAGGTAAAACACTAAGGTTTGTTAATGAGTTAATTAAGCTTAAAGTTTTTAACGTTTTGCTAAGTTTGGTAGACTTGACCAAATATTATATCTAGGCAATGACAACGTTAGAAATCACCTATGTGAGTGTGAAGTGTACGACGCTTCAAAGAGAATTATTGTCAAAAGTCTATTCTCTATACAATCAAGAAATCAGGAGGTGTTCATGGGTGAAATGAACACAATCGTAAGAACCATAAACGGTAAATGATTAATTATGTGACATATGGTTGTGTAGGTATACACCAAAGTTTGAACGGTTCAAAGATATCGCATCTATCGATTAATCGAGTATATTCGACACATGTTCCCTTGAAAAGTTCAACGAGAAACCTACTTATCCATATGCAATTGATCCTTGCTTGTAAAGTACACACTCGTCAGTGTATTTCTTTATGTTATGACTATTCCCCATTAATGTGGGGGATTGTTGGTATAGAAAGAGTTAATGGGAAATGGAGGGAAAATGAAAATAGGAACTGAAAAAGATTCTCTTATGCTTTAAAAAAGACATTTCTCCCTCATTGGTGGTGGAAAAAAATTAAAGTGTTTAAATCGAGAAACATTTCTACTACTTGTCAAAAGGGTTGGAAAGAGGAATCCCATCATGTTGTCGTCTTTGCTCGCTCGGTTTCGGCTTTAGCTTTGGAAAATGATCGATCGAGAGATTATTTTTTAGACCAAGTTTGTTTTATTTGTTTATTTAATTAACTGAATTAAATTAAATGGCCAAAATATTTTAATTATTTAATTAATTAACCGAAACGACTTGACCCGACTTGAATTCGCGCGACCCATTTTATTTAAAACTTTTTCCCATTTTATTTGAATTTTCCGCCATTGGAGATGACTGTTTTGAAAGGTTGCAACTTTCAGGAACAACCATGACCGTTTGAAAGACTGCAAACTTTCATGAATGGTTGCAACCTTTGGGAATCAGTTCCTCTTGACTATAAATACACTTGATTCCTCAGACTTATACTCACGAAATTTCTGACTTCTTCTTCTTATGCACAAATTTATTTATGTACTTTACTGTTGTTGAGTGGCTCGATGACACCAGAGTTTTTGGTATCAATACACTAATGATTGATCGTCTTACCCTGAGAGGATATTTTCCAATTCAGATCCCAAATACTAGAGGAGAACAATTTCCTTAAGGGGACACTGTGTATTCAGTCGGCTTGATCATATTTTCTTTCTGTTTTATCTTTATTAAAGAAGTTTGTCGTGTAGTGTCGGCCAGAAGATAAGATGGCCATATGTAAAAGTTATGTCGGCCAATAATAAAGTAAAGGGCCACCAGTAGTTTGTCATTTTGTGTCGGCCGAATCAATATAGGCCAAGTGTAAAGTTAGTGTCGGCCATTTCTGTTGGCCTAATGTGTAAAAATATTGTATAAATAGAGGGCTTCTCCCTCAGTAATGAATAAGCTGAATAAGCTACTTACTCTCAACTCTCTCTCTTATTCTCTCTTTTCTCTTACTCTCAACTCTCTCTCTTATTCTCTCTTTTCTCTTAAAAAATCGCTTCCACCCATATACGTTGAACAAATTTTAGTTTTTTGTTAATTAATTTATATTCTTCACTGAGTGATTTAAACTTTGGAAATTTACTATTTATGCAAAGTTTTGTTATCACCAGTATTGTTTTGAAAGCATATTGCATAACAGTGAAGTCATGTGTATGTCACTTTTAGGAGTCATGTGTTCTATATTTTAGGACTAAGTTGGTTTATGCGGACTGATATGTACCATATTTTAGGACTAAGTTGGTTTATGCGGACTGATATGTACCATATTTTAGTGGAACTATTTCGTTAAGTGTTAGCCTATATATAGGCTTGGGGTTACGAAAGAAAGGATCAGTTTAATTCCATTCTTTGTTTTCTCTTTTACGTACCTACTATTTTTCTTCTTCAGTTTCTAACAGTATTCAAGAGATTCTAATGTCATTGATATAATTTTTTGTTCTTCTAACACTCCATTTGAGATTATTAGAGACAGAGGCGGATTCAGATTTGCAGAACGGAAGCACCACAACATTTATATAAGATAAAATGATCAGTTGTTTTCATTTTGGGTTACAATTAGGATTATTGATTTTTTTAATAAACAAATAAATCAAATATGCATGTAAGTAATATTTTCTGTTAGATTATTTGTGATTAGAGATAACTAAACAATTCAATTTGCATTTCCTTTTTGGAATTAGATGTCTTATTCGCCGAAACTTTGAGAATAAAAAAAGAACTTTCACATTAAAATTTGAGTTTACACATAAATCATATAATAGTATTAACATAATATATTCATATTCCATTGACTTTATGTGTCGTTGGAGATATATAATAGAGAAAGAATAAAAATTGTAGTTCCAGCCTAGTCATCTTATTTAGCAAGAAAGTCGATGAAAATCGAAATAACCTTTAAATAAAAAAAAACTCTAATAATAATATTCATCATTTTTAAAATTTATACAATTTTAAAATATTACTATTTAAATATATTCTTAATAATTTTTATTTGAAGTTCATAATTCAAAACTCATTAATTGATAAAATAACACGTTACACTATTAAGAGATTAATAATTAGTGCAAGACAAAGTAAAAAAAAAATAAAGATTGATTACTAAAAAGGGTCAATTTGAATCAATAAAGAATAGTAAATAAATAAGAAGAGAAAAAGCCCCCCTAATCTTTATTCGGATTTTCAACTATACGCTTTAACTTTACGAGAGTCCTATCACCCACCTGAATTGTCTAAAAACTGATATTATTACCTCTCTGAATGCTTAGCTGGCATAGAGAGTGTGTTTCACTCTCTTTGAGAGAGTGGAGCACGAAAAACAAATGTTAAATTTTAATTTTTAATATCTCTTTTATAAATATATGTATTTCTATTTATTTTTCCATTTTATTATCTTTCTCCATAACAACAAAGACCAAATTCTTACACCACCATTGTTGATTTCACACAAACTTGTAAACTTTCATATAAAAAATTTAGAAAAAACAATCAATTCAATTAAAGATAAAATGACATGTTTTTCAATCATCCGAAAATGAATTAGATTTGAAAAAATTAAATAATTTGGGTTTACATCAAACTCCATTGAACTTCCCAGTGAGAACATTTTTTTCCTTTTTATTGTAGATCCTTTAATTATCAATTTCATATTTCAATTAATCAATAGAAGGATTCAATCTCAATTGATCTCCATTAGTGACATTGCTAGTGCTTTCGTTTGTTCTCCCTCTTTTGCTACTCGACCATTAATCATCATTAATAGCTACCTCCGGCGAAACCCAAACCACCAACAAAACCCTGTTCTCCTCTTTCCCTCTCCTCTTATCTCATTTCGAGACTACCAACAACCACCATGAAGACCTATGCTTGTTCTCACAACAAGGTCGACAACAACAACAACAACAACAACAACAAAATCAGGCGGTTGCACTGCTCCGACCAATGAGCTCCGGCGAAGCAAGAAAAACTTCGATGAAGCAGCGATATGCATAGATTCTTTTAGATTTTTTTTAATGTTCTCCAACAAGAATTTGAAAGAATTGGGGGAAGAAGTTCCTTTAGAGATTTGAGAAATTGTGAGAGTATAAAAAAAGTCGAAAGGAATTATAAAAAAATTGAAAAAAAATACTAAATTATATGATTTTTTACCTGTAAACTCTTGAAGTTCACAGCCCAAGACAGATCTGGTTATGGCTTTTTAGTGTGTAATTATTACAGTTTTAAACAATTCAGGTGGGTGATAGGACTCTTATAAAGTTAAAGTGTATAGTTGAAAATCCGGATATAGATCAGGGGAGCTTTTGATCATTTTCTCAAATAAGAATGAATGAAGAAAGAAAAAATCTAGTCCTTTAAACACTAATGAATGAAAAAAAGAAGAAGGAACAAGCAGATTAAATAAAAAAAGAAGGAACAAGCAGATTAAATAAAAAAAATAAGGAACAAGCAGATTAAAAAATAAAATAAGGAACAAGCAGATTAAAAAAAAGGAAGAAGGAACAAGCAGATAAAAAAGGTGAGGTTTGGTGTGGTTCGAACCTGAATCGGTTGTGGAACATTTCAAAAAATTACATGTCTAGTGAACAACCGATAGGTCTTTAGGAATGTGTATTGGGGCTACATAGGCGTCTCAATGCCCAATATTTACTACAACAAATATGATAGATAGCTACGACATCGAATTCTTCACTAATTATTTGCTTTTAATGACAAAATTTACTTTTCGTGGTTAAATATATGAGACACATACTTTTAGTGACGAAACATAAGAATTCATAGCAAAGTTTTGTTCATTAAAGTTTCGCACCAAAAAAATTATTTGACTCCATTTTATTAAGTAGTGTTAGTCACAAATTTAAAGTTATCGCTGACACATTATTCCGTCACTAGCAGTGTATGTAATTCATGACAAACTACGACATCAAATTTGTCACAAATTATTCGCTTTAGTGATAAAATTTACTTTTCGTGCTTAAATATATGAGATACATACTTTTAGTGATGAAGCATAAAATCCGTAACAAAGTTTTGTCCAGTAAAGTTTCCCACCATAAACTTAATTGGTGTCATTTTTTAAGTATTGTTAATCACGAATTTAAAGTTTTCAGTGATACATTATTTTGTCACTAATAATGTATCTAATTCATGAGAAAATATTTTTTTCTTATAATTTATTAAATTTTGGATACAAAAAAATTTCATCTAAAATAATATGTTGTTACAATATCGACAAATAAGAGTTCGTAGTTAAATATTATATATTTTAGCTATGAAAATTTATATTTAATTATGACATTTATTTTGTCACTAATAATATAAATAATGGTGACAAATATTTTATTGTCTCTAATCAATCTATATTTAGTGACAACAAATAAATTGTCACAAAATATGTAAGGTGTTAAATAGCGACGACTTAAAATTTGTAGTGGATAATTAAACTATTTGCTACGGAAAAAATACATAGCTAGATACAATTTTTTTTAATTGTTCATAATTCCAAGTGAGGACTTACAAAAAGAATAATAAAGTGCTTCATAAGGAGTAGACGAGTCCATTCGATAATTGACAAGTGAAAATATTATAACCAATAAATTCCGTCGACTTTGTAAAAACGAAAAAGTTCAACATATCCATTTTCTTAAATTACACAATTATAAAATGTATCATTTGAAAAATACAATCCGGGTTATAGCTATTGTGAGTGGGCACGGTTCTACCACTAAATCACTAGTATTTGTTTGTTTAGGACTTTTGTTTTTTATTTGATACACTTTTGTTGATAAGCACGATAAAAAAATATTTTTTCAAGTCTTTGTGCTTTGTTTTGTGCATGTCTATTGATTTGTGATTGGTAAACTACATATTAAGTCGATCTATCTTTTTTGCCTATAAATATGTACATATTTAATAGTAATTCCACATACTTATGTAGAGTAACTATACAGAGATACATCGACTTAAAAACTTAGACTTTGCAAAGGTGCAATATATTTCATGAATTTCTATTAACTTTTTCCATCATTTTAAAAATTGAAATAAACAAGAAAATAAAAGCACAAATAAAAGGAATGAACTAACAAGGATTTCAAATACATTATGATGAAGTATTATAGTTATTGGTACCGATGTTCAACTTGAATCAGTTAGTCATTTTTTAAATAAAATCAAAAGTTTATTTTTAAATAATTTTATTATTGTACTGAATAATTTAAAAAATTACAAAAATAAATAAATATAATAAAAAAATCATACTGAATATATTTAAAGATATTTAAAAAATACACAATTTAGTTAAAATATATACATTTGAATGAACTGTGAGTGGTAAATTTCATGCATTTGTGTATGAGTATAAATAATCATATAATATATTATTTCTACAAAAGTTAAATTTGAAAGAAGTGAATGAAGCATAAAATAAAACAAAAATGAACAACAAGAAAGAGTTGACTTGATGATAAGCACTCTTCACTTCCAACCTTAACGTTGTGAGTTCAATTCCCCAAGGTAGCATAATGTGCAAGCTATTGGCCATGGTTGACAAAAATTGAGATAGGAGATATATACATTATTATTACATATATATATATATATATATATATAATGAATTTTATCATATATACGTTTAAGAACAAAATAATTTTTTGTATATAAAATATAGTCATTAGTGACGAAATTAGATTTTGTTCAACTAAGAAATGCATATAACTTTAGAGACAATTGATTTCGTCACTGATTGAAGTAAAATAACTAGCGAATATAACTTTGTCGCTAGTAATAACCTTTTTAGTGACAAAGCATACTATTAACTAAAAAAAATATACTTTTTACAACAAATATATCACAAATGTTTTAGCATTTCGGGACGAATTTTCTTTTCGTAGTTAATATAACACTTTTAGCGACGAAACACTAAATCGTCTTTGTATAATTTTAGAGACACACCTTTAGTGACGACTGAGTGACGAATTATTTTTTGTCACACAAGATTTTTAGTGACGATATATGATTTATTAATGACGAAATTATTTATCCTTGATAATCAAATTTCTTGTAGTATTGAAAAATATTGGGCATTGTATATAAAATTGGCTAAGGGGTGTGAGCCAATTTCTATATTTACCCAAGTACGCATAACATGATCCAAGCTTGTTTAGAATTGTACCTGCAATGAAGACCCTACGCTAAAATTATAAATTGTTGTGATTCACAACCCAATTCATTAGGTACTAGGCATCAAAGTGTCAAGCCTAGCACCATAGCACATAACTTTAAAATGATTATGTAGATTAAGTAGTGCCCAAGGACATAGTGAGATCCTTGAGACAATAAGTAAACATTCCCAAATGAATCATAAATAATAGTTAGTTAGGAAAGTATAACCATCCCATGTGCAAGCACATGTGCAAGACACGTGAAGAAGCTGCCTCCAAGTGGGGCCTAACCTCCCTACAAACTCTAGACTCTAACCTACTTCCCTAAATAACTCAATAACCTAGGACAAACCAAATTGGACCCATTAGTGCACCCGACAACCTAGGACCAAAACCGGGTTGACACCAACCTAGTACTAGTTAAAGAGACAACCTAGTACCTAACCTAGGATGGTCCAAAAGGTTAGTTATGGTCCTAACAAATTAGGGGTACTTTAATAATTCCCCTTGGTCACCTAATTAATTAATTTATCAAATTAATTAATTAATTTAATAGGTCTAGAATCGAATATAAAAATAAAATTTTCAGATTTCGATTAAGACAAGAAAGGGACAACCTAGTACCTACCCTAGGATGGTCCAAAGAGTTAGTTAAGATCCTAATGACTTAAGGTTACTTTAGTAATTACCCAAGACTAATTAATTAATTAATTTAGAAACTTAATTAATTAATTTAAAGGGGCAAAACAAAAATCACAAAGCAATATCCAGATTTTGGTTAAAACAAGAAAAAGACAACCTAGTACCTAACCTAGGATGGTTCAGAGGATTAGTTATGGTTATAGTGACTTAAGGGTACTTTATTAATTACCCTAGGTCACTTAATTAATTAAATTATTCATTAAATTAATTAAATTAAAGGTTTCAAACCGAAATTCTCACACTAACCTAGTACTACTCAAGAAACAACCTAGTACTTAACCTAGGATGTTCCAAAAGGGTTAATTTTTGTTCCAATGATTTAAAGGGAATTTAATAGTTACCCTAGGTACCTTAATTAATTAAATTATTCATTTAATTAATTAATTGAAAGGGTCAAAACGAAATTCTTAGGAAAAATTTCAGATTTGACCAAGTTTATGTTTTTCTAGTTCTAGTCAATCTAGGAGGGGCTTTTTGGTAATTAGTTCATTAATTTATTTAATTAACTTATTACCCTAAGTTGAATGAGTCAAGATAATTTCTTAAACCTAAAATTCACGTTCAAACTCATAGACAGAAAGGACGCAAAAAACAGTAAGCAACGAACGCGAGAAAAACACAGAAAATTTACCGATTTCTCTAAGGCGATTTCAAGGTTTCGTTCAAGGTGGTTAAGTTATACATAAGGTATATGTTTTTATCCTGGACTTCTTTCTCCAAGATAACTTTCTTTCGAATGATTCAAAGATCTTGAACACTAGGGTTGTTTCCCGTTGTTCTTGTCGAACTCCTTTACCTAGTATCCTTGTCATGATTTCGATGTTGAATAGGTTAAAAATCTTGTTGTTGGTATGTGGTTCTGACTGATCTTAATGTGTATGATTTTTGATTAAATAATGATTGAATGAACGTATTAATTGGACTCGTTTGATGCCAAGTGTTACTATGTGAATTAAAAGAATGATACTATGTTAAAGATATGTCCGAAAATGTTATGTATGCAGATGTTACAGTCTATTGTGCATACTTGCTGTTAATATGATGTTATAAAGATGATATATTCATCAAATGCTAATATGATGCTGTCCAAGATGTTTAAAAAAAAATGTTATGCCTAAAGTTATGTTATAAGGTTAGCTAAAAAGATCTCCGTGATATCATAATTTGAGTGAATGTTTGGCTTATGTCAATAAAATGACTAAGAAAAACATTGTTCAAAATTTAAATGGGAATTGACTATAATGTTATCTCTAAATAAGTAAAAGATTGGCTAATGAATAATGTATCCCAAATGGAGCATGATTGAATGAAACTTTTGCTTATGCCAACAAAACAATTATGAAATCTATAGCCAATTGCTTATGCCAATACTAATTTTATGCCAATAAGTTGGCTAACACTACATTGTCAAACAAGTTATAGGGAATTGTCTATAATATTATGTTAAATAACTAAAAGATTGGCTAATGTATAATGTATAATAACTTAAGCATGTTGAACATGAAAATTGGCTAATGCCAACAAATATGGTTATGTAATCTATGCCCAATTGTTTATGCCAATACTAATCGTATGTCAATAAAATTGCAAACGATACATTGTACAAAAGTGATGCATATAAATGGCTATAATATTATGTTAAATAATTAAAAGATTGGCTAATGGTTCATACATATTAAATTTAAATATGAACATACGTAAAATTGGCACATGCCAACAAAAATAGTTATTTAGTTTAATATTCAAAGGTTGAGGCCAATACTAATCATATGTCAATCTTGTTAATTAGAGTATCAAATGATGATATTAGAACTTCTAAACTAATTCAATGAACCCATAATCAAGGGCATGCCACTCATTGGGAAAACTCCCAACAAGCTCTAAAAGAATGACATATGAACTCATGAAACTCATTGAATGAAGTGCTCATCGTCCATAAACGATGATATGAATCTACTACACTAAAGTAAGTAACTAACATGAGTTATAACATAGTTAAAGGGGTCTAAAGTAAGTGAGTGACCAGAATGGGGTGTTAAAGGAAGTGAGACAAGTCTCACTTACACCTAAGCTACTATGTTAAAAGAATACTCACGTATGAAGGTGTTAGAATGTGTGAGCCAGTCTCATTAACACCAAAGAATGATATGTATGGAAAATTCACATTTCATCAATGTAAAGTAAGGATGACCAGTCATCAATAGAGCAAGTAAATCTCAATCTAGAAGCAAGCCTCCATAATGCTTGAGTCAACACTAGAAGATAAAGAAGAAACGAACATTCACGTAATGAGGTGAGTAATTATGTTAATCTATGCTGCTAATGAAAATGGTTACAACATGATAAAGTTATCAAATAAAGAATGAGTCCAGCCTCAAAGTATGAAATATAATGAAATGCACGATACCGAAGGTGTTTGTGCAAGACAATCAGGAGGTGAAATCAGATTCAAGTAATGACATTAGGTCATTCTTGGTCATTGCACTTTATGATCCCGATGAGAGTCTTAAACTTCATCCTATATATAGCTGGTATTTACATCAGCCTAAGAATGAATGAAATGAATAATGTATAGTATGAATGAATGAATGAAACAGACTCTGTATTTGCTAAAGAAGGCCATCGGGTTGAGGTCCCATATGTTGGGCCATCACTTGAGATGTCTTAATGCTACATCAACGATTCCAAAGTATCGTATATATGAAATGTATAATATATAAAACATAAAAGTAATGAAATCAATGTCATGATCAATAGAGAATTGCTTATGAAAGGTAACGAATATATAGTGTAAAGAATGACTCACTATAAGGTAGGGAAATCATTCCTTAGTCCTTGGATTACTTACATCGATTCATTGTGGGTATGAGACTACAATGAATCATTGCACTTGTAAGTAAAACATAGGACCAAAATAATTATTAAACTACACAACAACAAGAAGAAAAAGACTGAAAAATAATTTAAGTGTACAAAGAGGATCTCTCGGTCTAAGAGGATCAAAAATCTCAAATCTTCACCCGAGTTGTTCTAAAATTATGTTGATGATACTAATGTTTTGTAATCATATAGAAAATGAGTTTTGTGCTTTGAATAAATTAAAATACATCATATTCATACCTCAATTCACAACTAACGATTTAGGAAAGTCTAGTGACTAGGCTTTCCAGAAATAACATGTTGTTTAGGAAGAGTTTTCTTTGATCATGCATAGCCTTATGTGTATGTGTGCATACACACATACTTAGTACAAATGGTTTACTAACCCGTACTATTTACTATTTTATAGATGCAGGTTAAGGGACAGATTGACGACTTTTGCAATGGTTTGGACATCAGCATTTCCAGACCATTTGGTAGGTCTTCTTGATTTCGAGGATGCTACAGTTCTAGTCTAGCGTTAGTTTTAGACAAAGCTAGTGGATGTTGTTCCTAGCGTTTCTTTCGTACTTTCATTTCGAAGCTTTTCTAATAAGGTCGTGTTTGGCAAATGTATTTATGATATATTCTTATTCTATTTTGAATTGATTCTTATGATAGATGGTTGTTACATTTATGTAGGGCTTAGTATATGATAAATTCATAAAATAACTATATGAAGTCTATGTATACTTCATACATTTAAAATTTTTAAATTTTCCGCTAAAATTAACCATATGAATGTGATGAATGCAAGATGAGACATGTTTGCGACCTCTGAGAGGTCAACGACGTCGGTTGTGATTCGGATTCCAGAATTCGGGTCGTGACAAACTTGATATCAGAGCATGAGGTTAAAGTACCTAGGAACTAAAGCTCAACACAACCACGTTACTTAGTTTCTAGCTTATGGTTGTGAAGGACGCCACAATCATGACTTAGAGACTACGCGATGATAGGAAATTCTCCCTTCGTCTACTCTTTATCGTGCTATCTAGATCTTTGACACTTTGCGTCAATATAAGTAATTAACTTCCTTATTGTGTGAATGCGTAAAAGAATACCCACAATAATTAGGATGGCCAAGTGGTCTAAGGCACCAGGCTCAAGATCTGGCCTTCCCATGAAGGGGCTATAATGGAAATGCCCAACGTGGACGAAAGACGTGTGGTGAGTGTGGATGTTTGCATAAAGGTGAATGCATGCTAAGATCTAAAAGCCTATTATGAGTACTAATGAAGAGGATAAGGCTAAGTTGGCTGCATACCAACTCAAGGATATGGCTAAGGTATGAATTTGCTTCATAAGTGTTATGCTACAATAGACTATAGAAACAGGGTAGTAAGGTTTCAGTTTCCAAATGAGTTAGAGTTGAGATGGAAAGGGAATAATTTCAAATCTTAAGGCCAACAAGATGTTATCTAAGGGGTTAGGAGTCAACGATAACCTTTCTTATGAAGAGTTTTTCGTTTAAATTTTAGATCGCCAAGTGAAACGGTTGAGGAACAAGGAGGTTGCCTCCGTAAGAGTATTATGGGGGAACCACCTTGTTGAGGGAGAAACATGGGAGGTCGAGGAAGATATGAGATCCCGTTACCCTCACTTGTTTAGCTCTTGAGGTTAGATATACTCCTCCTAAGTCTGGTTTTGCTTAAGAAACTCTAAGTTTTAGTGCAATAGTAGACTTGATGTTGTAAGTCCATAATTGTATGTGTAATAATTTCACTATGTGAGTTAAAATGAATTCATGTTGCATTTCATGTTGCTGTTTTTGTATAGCTTATTACGTGATTGTGTGTTGCATGAGTTTGATGTGGATTAAGTTAAAGTAGAATTGAGAAGTAAGTTCCTCGATTTTCAATAAGAAGCTTCAAATAAGCTTAGAGTAGGTGCATTATTCAGAGTAACTCTTGAATTAGACATTCACTAAGATAAAGTTCAAGCATGCTAAAGAGATTTCCGAAAATTTCCCTCTTCAGTTTAAAATGATAAGTAGTACCATTTGGGGACGAATGTTCCTAAGGGAGGAATAAAGTAACATTTTGGAAAATTATATGCCTAGTGAACAACCAATAGGTCTTTAGGAATGCGTATTGGGAGTACATAGGTGTCCCAATGCCCAATATTGAAAAATATTCGGCATTGTATATAAAATTGGCTAAGGGGTGTGAGCCAATTTCTATATTTACCCAAGTATGCATAACATGATCCAAGCTTGTTTAGAATTATATCTGCAATGAAGACCCTATGCTAAAATTACAAATTGTTTTGATTCAAAACCCAATTCATTAGGTACTAGGCATCCAAGTGTCAAGCCTAGCACCATAGCACATAACCATTTAAAATGATTATGTAGATTAAGTAGTACCCAAGGATATAGTGAGGATCCTTGGGACGATAAGTAAACATTCCCAAATGAAACATAAATAATAGTTAGCTATGAAAGTGCAATCAACCCATGTGCAAGCACATGTGCAAGACATGTGAAGAAGCTGGCAAAGGAGGGGACCACCCTAACTGAATTCGGTTAGGGTAGTTAGGGGGGAAAACGTGCACAAGGGACCACTCCATGTAAGGCCTAACCTCCCTACAAATTCTAGACTTTAACCTACTGCCATAAATAACTAAATAACCTAGGACTAAGCATATTAGACCCATCAGTGCACCTGAAAACCTAGGACCAAAATCGGGTTGATACTAATCTAGTACTAGTTAAAGAGACAACCTAGTATCTAACCTAGGATGGTCCAAAAGGTTAGTTATGGTCCTAACAAATTAGGGGTACTTGAGTCCTAAGTTACCTAATTAATTAATTAATGAAATTAATTAATTAATTTAAAAGGTCTAAAACCGAAAATAAAAAGGAAATTTTCAGATTTTGGTTAAGAAAAGAAAAGGACAACAGTACCTAACCTAGGATTGTCCAAAGAGTTAGTTAAGATCATAATGACTTAAGGGTACTTTATTAATTAACGTAGGCTACTTAATTAATTAATTTCGAAACTTAATTAATTAATTTAAAGGGGCAAAATCAAAATTACAAAAGCAATATCCAGATTTCGGTTAAAACAAGAAAAAGACAACCTAGTATCTAACCTAGGACAGTTCAGAGGATTCGTTATGGTTATAATGACTTAAGGGTACTTTAGTAATTAACCTAGGTCACTTTATTAATTAAATTAGTCATTTAATTAATTAAAATAAAGGGGTCAAACTGAAATTCATACACTAATCTAGTACAACTCAAGAAACATCCTAGTACTTAACCTAGGATTGTCCAAAGGGTTAATTTTTGTTCCAATGATTTAGGGGTACTTTAATAGTTACCCTAGGTACCTTGATTGATTAAAATGTCTATTTAATTAATTAATTTAATGGGGAAAAACTAAATTCGTAGGAAAAATTTCAGATTTGACCAAGTATTGTGTTTTCCTAGTTCTAGTCAATCTAGGAGGGGCTTTTTAGTAATTAGTTAATTAATTTATTTAATTAAATTATTAAACCCTAAGTTGAATGAGTCAAGATCAGTTCTTAAACCTAAAAATCACGTTCAAACTCATAGACTAAAAGGACGCAAAATCAGTAGGAACCGAATGCAAGAAAAAGGCAGAAAAATTTATCGATTTCTCTAGGGCGATTTAAAGGTTTCTTCAAGATTTCGTTCAAGGTGGTTAAGATCTACATAAGTTATGGGTTTATCTCCTCGACTTCTTTCTCCAAGATAACTTTCTTTCGAATTATTCAAAGATCTTGAACACTAGGGTTGTTTCCCGTTGTTCTTGTCGAACTCCTTTCCCTAGTATCCTTATTACGATTTCGATGTTGAATAGGTTAGAAATCATGTTGTTGGTATGTGGTTCTGGCTGATCTTAATGTGTATGATTTTTGATTAAATAATGATTGAACGAACCTATTAATTGGACTGCTTTGATGCTAAGTGTTACTATGTGAATAAAAAGAATGATAATGTGTTAAAGATATGTCCGAAAATATTATGTATGAAGATGTTACAGTCTATTGTGCATACTTGTTGTTAATATGATGTTATAAAGATGATATATCCATCAAATGCTAATATGATGCTGTCTAAGATGTTTAAAAAAACGTTATGCCTAAAGTTATGTTATAAGGTTAGCTAAAAACATCTCCATGAAATCACAATATGAGTGAATGTTTGGCTTATGTCAATAAAATGGCTAACAAAAACATTGTCAAAAATTTAAATGAGAATTGGCTATAATGTTATCTCTAAATAATTAAAAGATTGGATAATGAATAATATATCCCAAATGGAGCATGATGAAATGAAACTTTTGCTTATGCAAACAAAACAATTATGAAACCTATAGCCAATTGTTTATGCCAAGACTAATCTTATGCCAATATATTGGCTAACACTACATTGTCAAACAAGTTGTAGGGAATTGTCTATAATATTATGTTAAATATTTAAAAGATTGGCTAATGTATAATGTATAAAAACTTAAGCATGTTGAATATGAAAATTGGCTTATGCCAACAAATATGGTTATGTAATCTATGCCCAATTGTTTATGCCAATACTAATCGTATGCCAATAAAATGGCTAACGATACATTGTATAAAAGTGATGCATATAAATGGATATAATATTATGTTAAACAATTAAAAGATTGGCTAATGGTTCATGCATATTAAATTTAAATATGAACATACGTGAAATTGGCACATGCCAACAAAAATGGTTAAGTAGTTTAATATTAAAAGGTTGAGGTCAATACTAATCATATGTCAATCTTGTGTAGTTAGAGTATCAAATGATAATATAAGCACTTCTAAACTAATTCATTGAACCCATAATCAAGGGCATGCCACTCACTGGGACAACTTTCAACATGCTTTAAAAGAATGACATATGAACTCATTGAATGAAGTGCTCATCGTCCATAAACGATGATTGTCACGACCCAAAACAAGCCGCGAGTGGCACCCACACTTATCCTACTATGTGAGCGAACCAACCAATCTAAACCCCAACATTTCAACCATAGTAAAACAGAATATAATGCGGAAGACTTAAAACTCATTAACGAAATCAATTAATAATTTTCTAAAATTTAATACTCATCATCCCCAAAATCTGGAAGTCATCACCACAAGAACATCTATCCTCAAATTACTAAATCTAAGAATATCTAGGAAGCTAAAATAAATAAACAGCTAGTCCATGCCGGAACTTCAAGGCATCAAGACATGAAGAAGAAGATCCAGTCCAAGCTAGAAGCAATAGCTCACCTGAGATCTGACGTGATGAAGACTGGCTAGAGTTGCGGTTGAGTTGAAGACGATGGCATAACCCTTGGCCACACACCAAGCACATCTATGAGGACTCAAGCCTCCACACCATACTCTTTTGGGAAACAGGTTCTTTATCATC
>NC_028646.1:7288970-7348548 GCF_001406875.1 Solanum pennellii | reverse complement strand
CCACTAACTTTATAATTATAAGCATGAATAGTCCAAAACGCCCCTTTAAAAACTTTAACAGAAATCCGACCCAGTCAGGGTTACGCAGTCTGTGACGGTCCGTCACGACTGTGACGGTCCGTCCTGCATGTCCGTCACAAAGTTTAGAGAGTTAATTCTGTGGAAAGATTTGTGACGGTCCGTCGTGCCAACGACGGTCCGTCCTGCCATTCCGTCGTGAAGTTCAGAGAGTCGATCTCAGTACTCAAATTTTCAGGATCTAAGTGTTTTGGAACGAGACCCCCTCGACGGTCCGTCGTGACCATGATGGTCCGTCGTGGGATCCGTCGACTTAGACAGTTATTACCAGAATAAACTCTACTGCTCAAAACGACTAAACAGGTCGTTACAATGATATGAATCTACTACACTAAAATAAGTAAGTAACGTGAGTTATAACATAATTAAAGGGGTCTAAAGTAAGTAAGTGACAAGAATGGGGTGTTAAAGAAAGTGAGACAAGTCTCACTTACATCTAAGCTACCATGTTAAAAGAATACTCACGTATGAAGGTGTTAGAATGTGTGAGCTAGTCTCATTAACACCGAAGGATGATATGTTAGGAATATTCACATTTCATCAATGTAAAGTAAGGATGACCAGTCATCAATAGAGTAAGTAAATCTAAATCTAGAAGCAAGCCTCCATAATGCTTGAGTCAACACTAGAAGATAAAGAAGAAACGAACATTCACGTAATGAGGTGAGTAATTATGTTAATCTATGATGCTAATGAAAATGGTGACAACATGATAAGAGGCTAAGATGAATGGTGAGACAAGTCTCAAGCAAGCCTAAGTAAAGGTCACTAAAGTACTTACGTAAGAGAGTGTTGAATATCAAGAAACAAGTCTCAATCATACTCTATATGTAGGTGTAAGGACAATTCACACTTAATACTAATGATGAGATGAGAAATCATCTAATGAGCAATGATGCTCTCATGCTAGAAGCCAACTTCCATGATGTATGAGTTGAATGTGATGAAATTTCATACTGAGCACCGATAGGCTAGCTATGAGCGGTTATGCCTTCCTTAAGGAAGGGCGGAGGTTCACGTATCTCACATTAGATGAGACTGTCCGGCATGCCAGGTATGGGTCTCCTTATATCTCCTAGTATTTGAACCTATACTGCCAATATAGGGATCTAGCAGGGTTCGACTCCCTATATACACTAGCATGTTCGGGTCACTTTGGCCGGTGATTCCACCTCTTTTCGGTGTGGGGCAGACACTGGATTTCATGATGCTCGCATAATCTATGTCGGTTAAGGTTAAAGTTCCCAAATAAAGAAAGAGGTCAGGCTCAAAGTATGAAGTATAATGAAATGAACGATACCGAAAGTGTTTGTGCAAGACAATCAGGAAGTGAAATCAGATTCAAGTAATGACATTAGGTCATTCTTGGTCATTTCACTTCATGATCCCGATGAGAGTCTTAAACTTCATCCTCTGTATAACTGGTGTTTACATCAGGCTACGAATGAATTAAATAAATAATGTGAAGTATGAATGAATGAATGAAACAGACTCTGTATTTGCTAAAGAAGGCCCTCAGCCATCACTTGAGATGTCTTAATGCTACATCAACGATTCCAAAGTCTCGTATACATGAAATGTATAATATATAAAACATATAAGTTATGAAATCAATGGCATGATCAATAGAGAATTGCTTATGAAAGGTAATGAATATATAGTGTAAAGAATGACTCACTATAAGGTAGGGAAATCATTCCTTAGTCCTTACATTACTTACATTGATTCATTGTGGGTATGGGACTACAATGAATAATTGCAGTTGTAAGTAAAACATAGGACAAAAATAATTATTAAACTACACAACAACAAGAACAAAAAGACTAAAAAATAATTTAAGTGTACAAAGAGGATCTCTCGGTCTAAGAGGATCAAAAATCTCAAATCTTCACCCGAGTTGTTCTAAAATTATGTTGATGATACTAATGTTTTGTAATCATATAGAAAATGAGTTGTGTGCTTTGAATAAATTAAAATACATCATATTCATACCTCAATTCACAACTAACGATTTAGGAAAGTCTAGTGACTAGGCTTTCCAGAAATAGCATGTTGTTTAGGAAGAGTTTTCTTTGATCATGCATAGCCTTATGTGTATGTCTTCATAAACACATACTTAGTACAAGTGGTTTACTAACCCCTACTATTTACTATTTTATAGATGCAGGTTAAGGGACAGATTGACGACTCTTGCAATGGTTTGGACATCAGCATTTCCAGACCATTTGGTAGGTCTTCTTGATTTCGAGGATGCTACAGTTCTAGTCTAGCGTTAGTTTTAGACAAAGCTAGTGGATGTTGTTCCTAGCGTTTCTTTCGTACTTTCATTTCGAAGCTTTTCTAATAAGGTCGTGTTTGGCAAATGTATTTATGATATATTCTTATTCTATTTTGAATTGATTCTTATGATAGATGGTTGTTACATTTATGTAGAGCTTAGTATATGATAAATTCATAAATTAACTATATGAAGTCTATGTATACTTCATACGTTTAAAAGTTTTAAATTTTTCGCTAAATGTGATGAATGCAAGATGAAGCTTCTCTGCGACCTCTGAGAGGTCAATGACGCCGGTTGCGATTCGGATTCCAGAATCCGGGTCATGACAGGCTGTGTGGCAAATTTAACACCTCATATACAAAATAGACCAAAAACCACTTTTACAGAAAAATCTACAAGTGCAACCAAGGATGGCATTGACGGATCGTAGCCTGACCCACGGTCCGTCCTGCATATCCAATGATGGGGTCAGAAACTCCCAAAAATCTCAGCACAGGAAAATTGGTTAAGTCTTGGTCGACGGACGAACCTACGGTCAGTAGGTTAGACTACGGTCCGTAGTCTATGACCGTCGATTGAGACCCCATCCACCCACTCTCTTACAAGAGCCACGGATGATCAGCACGGTCCTTAGGTGGACCCACGGTCTGTAGGTCTGACCATACGTTGGAATTAACAGGCAGTTAAGGGGGAAGCGCAGTTGGGTCAACTTTTAATGGTCATAACTCGTAGCAAAAAATGAACTAGGTGTCCTATGGTCTTCCTACAAATAGATAATTGAATTAGCTTTCCATATCCACCAACCTTGCTATAATCTGACATCTGAGTAAAGCGTTATGCTCGTTTTAGTAAAGGCCTGTCGAACAGGCCCAACCTACGAACCAAATGATGGACCGTCGATGCAACGATGGGCCGTCTATCCAGGTCGTCGTTTGGTCCGACAACAACTTTGCCAGGGGTCTTCTAGTCTTTTCCCACTTTGTTTAAACCCTAAGATACGTCATTTTGACCTAAATCATCATATTTTAGTCAGTTTAAGCCTAGAAACACAACTAAAACTTACCATAAGTCAAATCATTAATTAAAACTTAGAAAATTAGAAGCAAGAAAGGAGAAAAAGGTCAACAACCCTAGTTCAAGAACGTAGCAAGGCTCCAGCAGTTCCAGTCCTGAAATCGAAGTGTTTCTCCATGAATTTCAACACCAGGTATATGGGATTTCACTAGTGGGTTCCTTTCACCCATAGGCCCCTAGTTTTTAGTAAGATTGTTGATTTCCATATCATGATTAGACCTAGGGTTTCTAGAACTTCATGAACTTATTAGTTATATGTTCCAAATCAGATTATCATGTTATAATTCAATTTATCGCATGAATCTCAGAACCCTAGCTTTGAATTACACATACTAGGTCAAATATTTCAGTTATTCAGTTTACATGCCTCAATCTTTAATGCATCATTATCAGATTAAATGTTGCATTCTCAGTTTGCATGTTCAATTTTTAGCTATCCAGTACTTACAGAAAATTCAGACATAATAAGTTAACTGTATAAATACATGAGAGTAGCATAATATTGAGTTGGACTAGGATTTTGCGTACCCAATTAGTCCCAGAACCACTGGCCAAGTAGGTTGTAAGTCCCCTCTGTGGCCAATCAATGTAGTGATCACGCCAACATGCCTTTATACCTTTGGTAGGTGATATTGGGTCCTTTCGATGGGGGCGTATACATCATACTCCACATTTATCTCATGTGGTTTTATTATCGGTTATTAGTAGCTCTTATAGTTCAGTCAATCTCTTTTGCATTGACCATTTATCAGTATACTCAATATTCTGTTTTAGCATATTATAAATTGGTCATTACATCCAGTTAGCAAAAAAATTAGTACATCGTGTTCAGATTATTATTCTTGATTTTGTGCTTGTTTAGTTATGTTTTATTTCAGCTTCATTTTATCCCAAATGCTCGGTACCCTTCAAGTAATGACGCATATATGCGCTACATCTTCTCGTGATGTAGTTTCAGGTTCTCAGCATCCAGATCACACATAGGACGATTTCCCAATCTTCAGTCCAGCAGATTCAGTGGTGAGTCCTCATTCTCTGAGTACAACATACATGAGTTTCTTTTCTGTATTTAGTCTTTTAGTTTCAGTTGTTGCTAGATTTAGCTTGGGCTTGTCCTTGTATTTCTAGTCTAGTAGAGGCTATTTTCATACATAGTTAGTTTCACCTTAGTGTTGAGTTAGTAACTTCATTGTATTAAACTCATCAGTCTTCATATTATTTCAGTTTTAACATATGGGTATTCCCCATCTTTTCAGTCTAAAATTATGATTTAGTTTCCACAACAATTTATTATCTTTAGTATGCTCATGATCGTGCTAGCAGGGTTAGCTTGGGATCACTTGTGATTTTACGTTCCGTGTCCGCTTCTCGGGGATACCTCGGGGCGTGATAAAACTTGGTATCAGAGCCAGGTTCAAGAGTCCTAGGATGTCTGAAAAGCCGCACTAAATAGATTCCTTTTTATGTGTGTGAAGTGCACCACATCTAATGAGAGGAAGGCTACAAAGTGTTTTAGGAAAAAACTTCACTTTCTTGTTACTCTTATCATGTGTAAGGTATGATCTTATTCCATTCTAACTTGAAGTTCTACATTTCAGATCATACCTCTTCATAGAGCTAACGCTAGGAATGTGAATGACAGAAATGCAAATGCAGCTCCTCCAGTCCCAGATCAAGAAGTCTCTAATGTTGAGTTTAGAAATTCTATACAAATGTTGGCTTAGAGTATGACTAACCAGAACAATCGGGTTCATGCTCATGTGAATGAAAATAGTGGATCAGTGGCAGCAATGGTTCGTGACTTTGTTAGGATGAATCCGGCTAAGTTCTTAGGATCACAGACTAATGAGGATCCTCATAATTTCTTGGATGAGATCAAGAAAATCTTTGAGGTAATGCAAGTCACTGGGAATGATCTGGTTGAGTTGGCATCATGCCGGTTGAAAGATGTTGTTCATGTTAGGTACACTCAGTGGAAGGAGAATAGGGGTGCAAATGTGGCTCCTATCACTTGGGATTGCTTTAGTGAGACTTTTCTCGACAGGTTTTTCCCAATAGAGTTAAGAGAAGCAAAAGCCCAACAATTCATGAACTTAAGGCAGGGTAACATGACAGTCCAAGAGTATGAACTCAAGTTTAACAAACTCTCCAGGCATGCTCCTCACATGGTTGGCTATTCCAGGGCTCAGATGAATCTTGTATGGAGTGTCGGATTTGGTGAAAACTGAGTGCAGAAGTGCTATGTTACTTGGAGATATGAACATCTTTAGCTTATGACTCATGCTCAGCAGGTTGAGGGTGATAATATTAGGGAACAAGCTAAGGTGAATAAGAAGGCTAGGACTGGGAACTATGACTATTCTCAACAGAAATCGGGTGGTGGAAATCGCTCGCAGAGTCAGCAGAAGTTTTCAGCTCCCGCCCCTTCGTCAGCTAGTGTTCCATCCTCCAAGAACAGGTATGACCAGAAGGGTCGAGCACCAGGCTCTAAATCTTAAGGAAGTTTTTAAGGAACCAAGACTTACCCCACTTTCCCTAAGTGTGGTAAGAACCATCCGGGCGAGTGTATTGCAGGAAAAGAGAGATGTTTTGGGTGCAATCAGTCTGGTCACAGGTTGAGGGATTGTCCTTCTAGACAGGTTCAAAGAGGCGGTAATGGTAGAGCTCTGTCTACAACTTCAGCAGCACCAGCAAGTCGCCCAACTCAGAAGGGTAACTCATCTGGTACAAGTGGCGGTCAGCGCCAGAACAGGTTGTATGCTCTTCAGGATCTCTAGGATCAGGAAGGTTCTTCTGATGTAGTCACTAGTACGTTACGAGTCTTTGACCTTAATGTTTATGCATTATTAGATCCAGGGGATACTCTTTACTTTGTAACTCCTTACATAGTATTCCAATTCAGTGTTAGTCCAGAAACTCTCTCAGAACCTTTATCAGTCTCTACTCCATTCGGTGACCCAGTTATAGCTAGACGGGTATACAGAAATTGCCTGTCACAGTCTCTCAAAAAGTCACCTCAGCAGATCTAGTAAAGTTAGAAATGGTAGACTTTGATGTCATTCTAGGCATATATTGGTTACACTCATGATATGCCTCAGTCTATTGTATAACTAGGATTGTTTGTTGTCAGCTTCCAGACGAACCAATCTTAGAATGGAAGGGTAGTAGCTTAGCGCTTATGGGTCAATTTATTTCTTACCTTAAGGCCAGAAAGATGATATCTAAGGGTTATCTCTATCATGTAGTTCGGGTTTAGTATTCTAGCCTTGAAACCCCAACTCTTGAGTCAGTTCCAGTAGTCTGTGAATTTCCAAAAATATTTCCAGAAAATCTTCCCGGAGTCCCTCCCGAAAGGGAAATCGACTTTGGAATTGATCTCCTTACAGATACCTAGCCTATTTCTATTCCTCCTTACAAAATGTCTCCAGCAGAGCTTAAGGAATTGAAAGAGTAGTTGGAAGACCTTCTAGATAAGGGCTTCATCAGACCTAGTTTTTCACCATGAGGTGCACCAGTGTTGTTCATAAGGAAGAAAGATGGTTCTCTCAGAATGTTCATTGACTATAGATAGTTGAACAAGGTCACAATCAAGAATAAGTATCCCATCCCCAGGACTGATGACTTGTTTGACCAACTTCAGGGTGCTAGTCACTTCTCAAAGATAAACCTCCGATCGGGTTATCATCAGCTTAGAGTCAGAGATAGTGACATTCCGAAAACAACCTTTATAACTCGGTATGGTTATTAAGAATTTGTAGTTATGTCGTTTGGACTAATCAATGCTCCTGCAGCTTTCATGGATTTGATAAACAGAGTGTTCAAACAGTACTTGGACTTGTTCGTTATCGTCTTTATTGATGATATCCTCATTTACTCTAGTAATGAGGAAGAACATGCATGTCATTTGAGAGTTGTTCTGCAGACTCTCAAGGATCGCCAATTATTTGCTAAGTTTAGTAAATGTGAGTTTTGGTGCAATCCGTTGCTTTTCTTGGTCACATTGTATCTAGCGAAAGGATCCGAGTGGATTCACAGAAGATAGAAACAGTTAAACAATGGCCCAGCCTCCCTTTGTTGCACATATCAGAAGTTTCTTAGGTCTAGCGTGTTATTATAGAAGGTTCATGGAAGGATTATCCTCCATAGACTCACCATTGACTAGGTTGACTCAAAAGATGGTCAAGTTTCAATAGTCAGATGATTGTGAGAAAAGTTTTGCAGAATTGAAAACTAGATTGACTACAGCTCCTATCTTGACCCTACAAGAGGGTTCAGATAGTTATGTGATCTATTGTGATGCATCCATAGTTGGCCTAGGTTGTGTGTTGATGCATCGAGGTAAGGTGATAGCTTATGCTACTATCCAACTCATGACCTCGAGCTTGCATCAGTGGTGTTTGCACTCAAGATCTGGAGACACTACTTGTATGGTGTTCACGTAGATGTGTTCACTGACCATAAGAGCTTTCACTATGTGTTCACCCAAAAATAGTTGAATCTTCGCCAGAGGAGATGGCTTGAGTTCCTTAAGGATTATGATATGAGTGTGCATTATCATCCGCGTAAGGTGAATGTAGTAGCAGATGCCCTTAGCATATTATCTATGGGTAGTGTAGCCCATGTTGATGAAGAAATGAAGGATGTTCACAGGCTTGCTCGCTTAGGAGTTCGCCTTATGAGCATATTAGACAATGGTGTAATAGTTCAGAATCATCTTTGGTAGTGGAGGTTAAGGAAAAGCAAGACAACGATCCAATTTTGCTTGAACTTAAGAATGTAGTCCACAATCAGAGAGTGGAGGTTTTCTCCCAAGGGGAAGATGGTGTACTTCGCTACCAGGGTAGATTGTGTATTCCTGATTTGGCCGAGTTGAGACAACATATTCTTGCAGAAGCCCATAACTCTAGGTATTCTATTTATCTAGGTGACACTAAGATTGTGATCTGCGATTAGTCTATTGGTGGAATGACATGAAGAGGGATATAGAAGACTTTGTGAGTAAGTGCCCCAATTGCCAACAAGTCAAGGTGGAACATCAGAAATCAGGAGGTATGACTCAAGAGATTGACATTCCTACTTGGAAGTGGGAAGTGATCAATATGGATTTCATCACAGGGTTACAGCATACTCGCAGACAATATGACTCCATTTGGGTGATAGTTGATATGATGACTAAGTCTTCTCACTTTTTGGCGGACAAGACTACAGATTCGACAGAGGACTATGCCAATCTTTACATTAATGAAATTGTGAGGTTGTATGAGGTTCCTTTGTCTATCATCTCAGATAGAGGTCCTCAGTTTACCTCTCATTTATGGAAGTCATTTTAGAAGGGTCTTGGTACTCAAGTCAACCTTAGTACAACATTTCATCCACAGACGGATGGGCAGGCAGAGCATACCATTCAGACTTAGCAGTAGTGCATCCGGTCTTCCACATCTCGCTCTTGAAGAAGTGTGTGGGTGACCTAGCCTCCATGGTGCCATTAGAGAGTGTGACAACGAAAGATAGTCTTTCTTATGAGGTGTACCAGCTGAAACTCTTGATCGTCAAGTTAGGAGGTTGAGAAACAAAGAATTCGCTTTAGTCAAGGTTTTGTGGAGGAGTCAGTCCTAGAGGGAGCTACTTGGGAAGCAGAAGCAACCATGAAAGCCAAGTATCCTCACCTCTTTCCTTCCGATTCCACTCCAGCTTGAGGTAATAGTTCCTCTTCAGTTTTTCTAGTCATTCATGTGTTAATTCGGTCTTAGAATCATGTTCCCTCAGTTTGTACTTGCATTTTCAGCATACTTGCATGTTCTCAAAACTCAATTCAGTCAGAAAGTCAGTTCTCAGTGTTTGTAGTAGGGTTGCAGCTCTCTCCCTCTATTCCAGCTAGTTTAGCCTTCATTCGAGGACGAATGTTACCAAGGGGAGATAATGTAACACCCCGTATACAAAACATACCAAAAACCAGCTTTACAGAAAAATCTGCTGGTGCAACCAACGGTGGCATCGACGGACCGTAGCCTAAACCACGGTCCATCCTGCACATCCATCGATGGGGTCAGAAACTCCCAAAAATTTTAGCCCAGGAAAATTGGTTAAGTCGTGGTCGACGGACGGACCTACGTCCGTAGGTCAAGTTACGGTCCGTAGTGTATGAACATCGATTGAGACCTCATTCACCCATTCTCTAACAAGAGCCACAGATAACTAGCACGGTCCGTAAGTGGACTCACGATCCGTAGGTTGGAATTAGCAGGCAGTTAAGGGGGAAGTGTAGTTAGGTCAACTTCAAATGGTCATAACTCGTAGCACAAAATAAATTAGGTGTCTCATGACCTATCCGCAGATATATAATTGAATTAGCTTTCCATAGCCACCAACCTTGTTAAAACCTGACCTCCGACTAAAACGTTATGCTTTATTTAGTAAAGGTCTGTCGAACAGGCCCAACCTACCCAGGGGTCTTCTGGTCTTTTCTCACTTTGTTTGAACGCTAAGATACGTCATTTTGACCCTAAATCATCAGATTTTAGTCAGTTTAAGCCTAGAAGCATACTAAAACTTACTCTAAGTCAAAACATTAATCAAAATATAAAAAATTAAAAGCAATAAAGGAGAAAAAGGTAAAAAAAAAAAACTAGTTCAAGAATGTAGCAAGACTCCAACAGTTCCAGCCCCAAAATCTAAGTGTTTCTCCGTGAATTTCATCACCAGGTATGTGGGATTTCACCCATTGGGTCCCTAGTTTTCAGTCAGATTCTTGATTCCATATCATGATTAGACTTAGGGTTTCTAGAACTTCAACAGAACTTCATGAACTTATTATTTATATGTTCCAAATCAGATTATCATGTTATTATTCAGTTTATCGCATGAATTTAAGAACCCTAGCTTTGTATTTCTTTAGCTCTTGAATTACACATGCTAGGTTAGATATTTTAGTTATTTAGTTATAGATGCCTCATTTTTTAATGCATCATTATCATATTAAATGTTGCATTCTCAGTTTGCAAGTTTTGAGCTATCCAGTATTTATAAAAAATTCAGACATAATCAGTTAACTATATAAATCCATGGGAGTATCATAATACCGAGCTGGACTAGGGTTCAGTGTACCCAATTAGTCCCAGAACTACTAGCCAAGTAGGTTGTAAGTCCCCTCTCTGGGCAATCAGTTTATGATCACGCCAGCATGCCTTCATACCTCTGGCAGGGTATATTGGGTCATCTCGATGGGGCGTATACATCGGACTCCACATTTAGCTCATGTGGTTTTATTATCGGTTATTAGTAGCTCTACAGTTCAGTCAGTCTCTTTTGCATTGACCATTTATCAGTACACTCAGTATTAAGTTTTAGTATGTTATAAATTGGTCATTGCATCCAGTTAGCTCAGAAATCAGTAAATCATGTTCAGATTATTATACCTGCTTTTGTGCTTGTTTAGTTATGTTTTATTTCAACTTCATTCTATCCTACATGTTTGGTATCCTTCAAGTACTGACACATACGTGCGCTACATCTTCTCGTGATGTAGGTTCAGGTTCTCAGCATCCAGATCACGCATAGGTCGATTTTCCGATCTTCAGTTCAGCAGATTCAGTGTTGAGTCCTCATTCTCCGAGGACAATAGTCATGAGTTTCTTTTCAGTATTTAGTCTTTTAGTTTCAGTTTTTGCTAGATTTAGCTGGGGCTTGTCCCCGTATTTCTAGTCCAGTAGAGGCTATTTTCAGACATAGTTAGTTTCAGCTTAGTGTTGAGTTAGTAACGTCATTGTATTAAACTCATCAGTCTTCATATTATATCACTTTTAGCATATGGGTATTCCCCATCTTTTCAATCTAAAATTATGATTTAGTTTCCACAACAGTTTATTATCTTTAGTATGCTCATGATCATGCCAGCAGGATTAGCTTGGGATCACTTGTGGTCCTAGATTCCGTGTCCACGTCTCGGGGATAGCTCGAGGTGTGACAGCAAAAGTAATATATATTGCATTATATATACATACTAGTCTCTGGGAACGTGCATCACACGTTTATCCCGAAATACTTAAAACATTTCTTCTATGACAAATGATTAAATTTATATATATATATATATTACTATAGACTTCTTATGTGCTACAAAAAAAATCAAATACAATGAAAACAAAAATAACAAGTCCATAAGTTGAAAAATTAGAAATTCTTGCAAATTCGATAGTACTTTTCTGACATATATATAGTACTCTAATTTAAAGATAAATACATATTGTAATGAAAAATTATTTGTCTTGTGAAACTGACGATTTTGCATGAACAATAAAAACTAAATTGATACATATATTGAATCACATCATGACCAATCCAAATGCGGTTAAAAATCATAGAACCTTGTATTGATTCAAATATATGAAAATTAAGAAAGTAAGCAAAAAAAGAAAAAAGAAGGTAGGGTGGGTGTAAGGGATGGGGTTGATAAGTACATGAAGCTGAAGATGGTGGAGAAAAAGACTCAAGAAACTGTGAATATTTTAACCAAATGAAATAACAAAAAGACTTATTTATAACGTGATTTTAAGAGTAGTAGAAAAGACAAAATTTATTATGAGATGTTAGGAGAAATAGAAGAGATTCACATTATTATAAGATGTTTGGAGTAGTTGAAAAGACCTAAATTATTATGAGATGGTCTTTTTTCATTTTTTTAAAATAGAGATTTAATTTCTGAACTTAATGCATTATACCTACATCCAAAGAGAATGCTAAAAGCCTAAGGCGTTGTCATATTAAAAGTAAATGAACAATTAGTCAAATGAAACTAGACTATACTGAATTTAATTTACTCAAATTCACCATTTTTGGATTTTAAAGGAATAATTAAATTGATTTTTTTTAATATATTTTTTGATACTTTAATTAAGTCTAGAGATAAAATGATAATTTAACTTTTTATTTTGATAGGATCGAAGAACACAAGAGTTGTCCTGGATCATGTATATGACTTCAACTCATATGAGATCATGAATGAGAGTAGGGGTAAAAATCATAATGAAAATAATTAGTGAAAGTTATTATATTTACATAAAGGAGAGTTAGTGGAACATTAATACAAATATTTATATAAAAAAAGACTATATATAGTAATATAGATCCAATTTTTTTTTTATATATTTACATAAAGGAGAGTTAGTGGGACATTAATACAAATATTTATATATATAAAAAACTATATATAATATAGATCCAATTTTTTTCTTTTTGGAGGACAAACACAACCATATATATTTCCAATTGGAATACAAAAAGAACAAAAAATTCATAACTTACTCCAGCATGAAATCAATACAAAGATATTTCATAGACATTATGGTGGTTGATTCATGACTAATGTGATGAGTTACTATTTGATATCGAATTTATTAAATAGTTAAACATTTTAATTTAATATAGAAGTAAAACGGTCATCTATCTTTTGTCTAACATTCTTTTTACTTTTAAGCGTATGTTACTCTTACGAAGCAAATATAAACTTCTTAAAATCCACAAAGACATTATAAAAAATTCTTCAATTATTAAAATAATAAATTCAAGTTCCTAACAGAATGAAGGTAAACACTAAATATCTATTTAGCAAATAAAGAAGTCATATCCAATACTTATCATGAAAAATAGAAGCAACAAAGTAATTCAATTGCCTGCAAAAGCATCATATATTTATCACTGAAATTAAAAATCTACCTCATAAATGGTGTCAACAAAATTTTAATAATTTATTTTCATGTGAAAGATCAAATCATTAGACAACAATTAAAGAATTGAGCATAATTTATATGATAAATAAAAAATTAAAACATAAGACGGAATACAAAATACTAAAGAACATACCATAAGAACTTTATGTAAAAAAGGAGAGGAAGATGAGAGTCTTACATTGGCTAAACCAAATTCAACTACACAATATTGTCGGTAAAAGAAAACCTGAAAGAGAAAACATACAAAATAGAGATGAAGAATAAATTTTTGGGGATTGTAATATATAACAATTTCTTTTAATACTTTTCATTTGAAATGTTTGAACTTCCACCTAGCAAATTAATGTAACTTATTTCATTCATTTGAAGGAATTTTTATCTTCCATTATATCTTAATTACAATAATTTAAATTGAATACTTAACATTGATTATTTAATTAGTTATTAAAATATATTTCTACATTTTGTACATTAAAAAAAATATTTTAAAATATTTAAGTGAAGGACAAAATGATAATTCAACTTTGAGGTTTGGAACTTCACACTTTTAATAATATATGATCTATATATATACACGTTACTTTTTCCGAAATCAATGGGTGCCGTGGCACCCCCGCCTCGCCATGTAGATTCGCCCCTGATTAGAGATACTGGATTGTGTGGTAAGCTAAGTTAACAGGGGTTCTAATCCATTTTGCATGGACTTATGTTATTGAACATTAAATAATCCTTTCTGGCACATTACAATGTCTTGAGAGTTATTTGGTACGCAAATAAGGATAATAATTTTTGATAAAACGGTCTCATGGGATATCCTTACTTATTCCATCCCTCATACCAAGCCCCTAAAATTCTCTCCAATTCTTTGATAATAATGTGTATTTGATATTTTCTTCTTGTGCAATTGTACTAATTTGTGTCACAACAAACTCTGCATACTTTATAGAGCATAAATGTTGATGAAATCTATGTATGTTTTATATGAGAGTGTGAAATACTAATGTGTGGACAAGAGTATCACAAATTCAAACTAAAGCGATATTTTGCGTTTAATGATATTTGATGACAGAATTTGATGATTCAATTGTGCTTGTTCAAAAACCATTTAACTGCTAACTAAATTGCCCTTTCTCTACGTAGGACATTAAAAAAATATAAAGATAATACTATATTATAAGTGGGAAGTCCCAAATTGAAAAGTTAAAATGACCAAATAATGTCATTGATGATGAGCTATAATTATATTTGTTATGAACCCGCTTGCCGATACTTGTACGAATGCCACACAACTAGTTATTGGGCGGAGAAGAAGTAACAAAACTAGAAGGTCCTTTGCAAAGGCGAATTGGGACCCAGGCCCATTTAACAACTATCTAAAAGGATGACGGATGAGAAGGAGCGGTTTATGCAAATTGTTGAGAAAAATGTTTAGTCCTCTCATTCCCTTTCTTTGAGTTCTACTTCTCATCCCTTTCTTCTTAGTGTATTCTTAAATTCCCTTTTAGTTCTTAAATTACTTTGTAATTTCAGTTACAAGTTTGTAAATAGATTTATCGATTGTTTGAATTTCTATTGTGTTGGTTTTGCTATTGGGTTTGTAACAATATTTGTATTATGACTAGTTTTCTAGAACGTGTGTTGCACGTTTGTCTGATACAATTTTTATTAAACAATCTAAAGATTGATCATTTCAACAACATTTTGATTTTCTTCATTCTTTAACCTCTGCATGAAATCTAACCGAGATATGTAGAAATGAAGGTAGAATATTGAAGAGGAACCAATCTTTTGCTGCTTCCAACATTACAAGACATTAGTTAAGATATAGAAACCTGAATTCACTAACAAAATGTTATATTACTACAGTAATAACTTTGACCGTGTTTGCTAAGATTAGAGCCATTAGAACTTGTGACAGAATAGCCTTGTAAAAAGAGCTCAAACTATAAAAACAAAGACCTATTCTACAACTTCATTTAGCTAAGATTCATCAAAAGAATGCAGATATTTCAGGATGACATCCACATGTTCTTGTAAATGTGTTTTGAGCCTGAAACAATTCCATCAAGTTCTAAGAATCATCAAAAGAATGCGAATATTTTGAGATATTTGTACACTAAATATAATAACAAACCTTGAGCAAATCTTGTATTTGATAACATGGCACCCAAGAAGTCGAAGATGACAGCTATGAAGCCTTGTACGATTTCGCCACCATATTTGAGTAAAAAGATACAAAGGAATTTGAAATGCAGTTACTCTTTGGGTTACTTAAATAAGGAGCCTTAGATAAGGAAAGATGGAAAGAATCAAATTATTAAAAATATTTTAACCAAAAGTTAAAAAGACTTATTAGTTTCCAACTTAATTGTTTTACCTTTGATCTTCATCACTTTGCTCACAAACAAGAGATGAAGCAATTGAAGAAGTATTGTGCCTCGAGAAAAGAAAGAGTCTATTAACTTAAAATCATAATTAAGAATAATATTTTTATGCAGTATTATTAATGTAGATGAAGATCAAAGGTCAAATAATTAAGTTAAAAATTGATAAGTCCTTTTAATTTTTGGCTAAAATATCTTTAATAATTTGATTCTTTTTTTTTTTTATAACTATGAGTATTTTTACTACAATATTATTAATGTATAACACATAATTACTTTATATATATAAAGGGTAAAAAGGTAATTCAACTTTTAACTTGAGTTCTTCCAACTTGTAATATAATATGATTAGGAAATAACTAAAAAGATGAGATCCACAAGTTATATTCTCACCTCTTTTTGTCTAATGTATTGATGGAATCTATAGTCTTCTTGTGCTTCTTCTTGCAAATTATTCCTCTCACCTTATTAAATGACAAAAGAGCATCTGCTAAATGATTCCTTTTCCCCTAAATGAAAAATACAAAATATTAAATTATTTTATGTTAGCATCATTTGATTTCGCACGGTGTTTGAGAAAAAAACACTTTTAAAACTTATAGTTTAAAACAATTATTAGATATTTATGTAGCTGAAAATCATTTAAAGTTAAATTGTTTCTAACTATAGTAAGATGACATTCTTTTTGGAATAAACTAAATAATAAAAAGTATCACATAAAATAAGACAGAAGGAGTATGCTTTTACCTTGTGCCTATAAATTAGAACACACAAGTTAAGAGGGTATAATCATCATCTCATTAGGATTTAGCACTGATGGCAATTGTTTCCATAGAAAGTCAATTTCATAACTTGCTTTTTTTGTTCATCTGTTTACTATGTGGTCTAATAATATTTCAATTCTTGATCAAGAAATCACACAAAAAAATCCATCTTCCTCCAAGTCCTCCAGCATTACCATTCATTGGTCATTTGCATCTTCTTGGTTCTTTGTGGCACCAATCCTTCCAGAAATTAGCATTGCGCTATGGTCCATTCATGTTGATTCATGCAGGCGCGTCAACTTCATATGTTGTGTCCAATGGCGCTATAGCGAAAGAAGTGTTTAAAACCAATGACATAAATTTTGCTAATAGGCCAGAATTTGGCTCTTCAGAGTACCAAATTTACAATGATACAATGTTCTCAATTATGGACTATAACAAACTTTGGATTTTCTTGAAGAAAATATGCATGACTGAGATTCTGTCTGCTCAACAGATTAGTAAATTTGCTGATGTTAGGAAGGAGGAGATGATGAAAGTGTTGGAATTTTTCGTTAAGTGTTCAGAACAAGGGGATGCTTGTGATGTTGGAATTCAGCTTATGGATATGACAAATAATCTTATTTGTAGGCTGATTATGAGCACAAGAACCTCAACTAATGTCAACGAGAGTGCAGAGATAAGAGAAATTGCAAAGGGGATAGTATTACTTGCAGGGCAGCTGGGATTAGGTGAAATTTTTGGTCCTTTGAAGAAATATGATCTGCTTGGTGCTGGAAGAAAGGCAAAAGCTTTGTTGCTCAAATTTGATAAGTTAATGGATGGGATCATAAAGAAACACGAAGATGAAAGGCGTGTGGGAGGAAAAGAGAGGAGGGATATGATGGATATTCTTCTGGAAATTGCAGATGATGAAAATGCTGAGATGAAGCTAACTAGAAATGGCATTAAGGGTCTTTTCTTGGTAATTATAAGACTTATATATATCTCCTTTACAAAGTACATTTTAGTAAGAAAATATAGCATAGATAGCACCATTTGTTTTAGGGTGTGTTCAGCATGAAGGAAAACATTTAATCTCTACGAAATAAGTTATTTAAAAATGCCTTTCGTAGCGAAACAAGTTACATTAGTGATAGTGCAAGTTGTAATGATCAATATATTTCTTTCATTCTTAAGTTTGGTGCGTGCCTAATAAAGCACCATTATACAAATTGAAAAAGGATAATGATTTGTTTTCCTCTTTTAATAGGATCTTTTTTTGGGAGGAACTGATACAACAAGTGTTGGTTTGCAATGGGGAATAGCAGAGCTTTTGAACCATCCAAAAGCATTAAAGAAGCTCCAAGAAGAGATTGACAGAGTAGTTGGTCCAAACAGGCTAGTTGATGATTCCGATATCCCAAATCTTCCTTATCTCCAAGCTGTTGTCAAGGAAACACTAAGAGTACATCCCTCGTTGCCCTTAGTATTCCGAAAATGCAGAGAAGATTGTGTAGTAAATGGTTACACAATTCCCAAAAATTCTAGGCTTGTACTAAACATTTACGCGATTAATAGGGACCCTAATGAATGGAGAGACGCGGATGAATTTATTCCAGAGAGGTACCTTGTTAACTCTGGTGGAGGGGAGGAGAACCAGCTCGCGATCGAGCCTGATGAATTGGAGGCTATGAAAGGACAGAATTTCTGTTATGTCCCATTTGGTGGTGGAAGAAGAGGATGTCCTGGTGCTGGACTTGCAGCAGCAGTGTTACATAGGACACTTGGTATATTGATACAATGTTTTGATTGGAAAATTAAAGGTGATGAGAAACTTGATATGGAACAAGGAGTTGGGTTTTCTTCTGCAATGGTTCACCCTTTAATTTGTTATCCTGTTGTGCGTGTTAATCCACTAGAAATTGCCAATTGATTTCTCTAGTTTTATTAAAGCACAATACATAAATGTGTCCTTTAACTTTGGATGTACACCAGTAAGACACTTAAGCTTGTAAAAAGTTGAACACGCATCCTGGTTGGCATCCTATGTGGAAATTCATGTCCTATATGACATCCTACATGTGTTATGCCACATAGGATGCGTGTTTCTACTTATTCAACTTTATATAAGTTTAAGTGTCTACTTGTGCACACACAAAGTTGGAGGGCGTAGATGTTAGCTTAGGCCAAGTTAAAATGTATTTTGCCTTTATTAATGTTTATTGTGAAATAATAATTTTGGTTTTTATGTTTCACTCTTTGATACATTATAACAAAAATGTAACATGACTTGGCATTATCTAGGGAGACTTGGAATTATGTAGCAAAGTCATTTTGGGGATATCTTGTTCTTTTATCTTCAATTGATGATACCAAAAATCAGGATTTGTTTGGGACTCAATGGATGAAACAAGACTCATTGATGAATTTTATGCATACCTTTAATGAACCCTAGCTTGAATCTTGAATCTCTTCTTCTTGCCTTCAGAGAAAACTTGAGAGAGAATAAACTTTGATTTAGGAGAATTAGGAGAGAATGAGAGGTTAGGGTCTTTAGGAATCACTAAAATCCACTTCGAATAGTCAAAACTTCATATAGGAATTTAAAGAGAGAGAAAAGACCCAAATAACCATGATTAAAATCTGCCAGAAAGATTCTACTAGGATCATCTACGGTAAGTAGTTCCATCTACGGACCGTGGAACCCTAGGGGTCCATAAAAATCAAAGAAGAAATCCTAGGTTCTAAACTTTCAATCCACGTAACGTTCTATGGCTCATAATTCCTTATACAATTTATACTATCCATTCATAGGAATGAATATATTGAAATACACATTCTCTGAAGTCTAATCTACGATGCCCAAACCATAATTTATAGTTCCTTTTACAAACTGTATTGTCAGGTCGTCGATCCAATATACTAAAGGTTCTGAAGTTTCAGGATTTGGAACTACAAAAGTTGTTGACGAGCCATAAACACTTCTACGACACATATCAAGGCTCTCCTGTCCAACTCAATTATCCATGTTTCAGAGGTTCTTCTACGACTCGTGTCTATGTCGTAGACCTTTCCACGTTCCATATACTCATTTTTAATCACTGAGTTAAATTTCATGATTTCTGAAGTCTCATTTATGGACCCTTTCAAGAATCATAATACCTTTTATGGCTCGTAAACCTTGTCCTTAAATATAAAAAATCTACAAAATTCATATTTTCTGCTGCTAATTTCCTAATTAGTACTGAGGGACTTCTGAGGTGTTACAGGTTGACACTAAACGAACATAAGAAGAAGACAACATAAAAAATAACAAACATATATGTAGAAACATTATTTTTCTCATTACTGGACACATTATTTTTCGAAAATAAAGTATGTTCAAAGAATTTTGAATCACTAGATTCACAAATAGAATAATTATTCAAAAACATAAATAGATACACAACACTATTTTAGCATAACTTATAAAAATAGTGTCATGATCCGAGATTACCTCTAGTCGTAACAAGTACTTAGAGTCACAAGTGATAGGGGGTGCATCGGTCAACTCAGTTTGATTTTATATATTATCGATTCGGTTTATCGGTTTTCAGTTTTTAAATATGCTAACCCAATAACAAACCAATAAGATATTCTTTATCGGTTTTTTATCATTATCGATTCGGTTTTTGGTTTACCCAATAAGAAAATGTCCGTAAAATATTATATGCCTTCTCACTCCTCTAAATGCTTTGATATAGTGAAATAAGAACGATAATGAGAAATTAGATCAATAAGAGAAAATATAGTATGAAGGCTATAATTACATGTTATCACCAAAACATAGTATGAAATTTTTATGTTAATCAGATTACGGACCTTTACAAACTTGCAAATGATACAACCTACAATTACAAATTAAAACTAAAATAAACTAGTCCATCAAGACTAAAACTAAAACTAAAACTAAAACTAAAACTAAAACCAAATAACTTCAATTGTGAACCCCTTACTTTAATCTTTAAGTTTTGAGTAAATAGTAAAAACTAGTAAAGCGGCCTAGTGTGAAGTTGCTAGATTACTAATAATTTGATATAGTTATAATGTTAAATTATATATTAAATAATTAATATTTAATAATTAGGAAGGATAAAATAATAAATTATTACCGTCTTATCCGGTTATTGCGTAACCGAAAACCCAATAGTAAAAACCTATAGCGAACTAGTAACCCAATATTTTTTTTTATAAAACCATTAAACCCCAATAACCCAATGACATTTTTTTGGTTCGATTTTTGCACACCCCTAGCAAGCAGGGGTGGACTCACAGAGGGTCAAGTGGGTTCAATGAATCCACTCTGTTGAAAAATAACACTGTATATATGTGTATATTTGATTAGTTTTTAAATTTTATATGTATATTTAACTTTTGACTCCACTAACACAAGTGTGACCCTTGGCCCAGTGGTAACGAGAGCTTAATTTTCCTAGCTTACTCGAGTTTGAATTTCTACTCTCACATTTTAGTTTTATTTTTTTATGTCTTGAACTTGAAAATCTTGGGTCCGCCATTGCTAACAAGTGATTCCAAGTTAACCCTTGATACTAACATAAGTGTAGCTAAACATGATCATAATATGAGAGCTAAAATAACTAAGCGGAAGCATAATTATTAAATAAGTTGGTTCAGTACAATACTAAACAAAGTAACTGGAACCAAGTAGGTTGAATACATCAAATCTAATTCATAGTTTATTAAGCCTCTACTAATACCGAACATAGTTGGCCGAGACAATAGTTGGCCGAGACATGACCCCTCTCCTACCCTTAGTCAATACTTATGAAAATAAATAGGGAAGAAGGTATGAAAATATTTAAACTTTGATCGAAATTGTTGTTATGATATGAAACTTTATGATAATCTTTTACTCCTCTGCACTATTTAATAGTGTATTTTAAAGGTATATATATATGTGCTCACGTAAACATTATAAATATTACATCATTATAAACAGTAATGTATACATATGGGTACCCGGGGGAGGGGACTTTTATTTTGAAAAACAAAAAAAATTTAGGGATAGATTGATGGAAGGGGGGGGGGGGAATTTTTTTTTTTAAAGAAATAGATTATTTATTGTTTTTCGAAAACAAAAAAATTGGATTGATTGTAATCCAAATCTTTTTTTCTCAATCCATATTCAACCTATTCAAATTTGATCCTATCCAACCATTTACCACTCCTACTGGAGACTATATACTAAAGTCTCGAAGACATGATCGTGAAATTAAACAAATCTTATATTTTTGAAGCATCTCTCTCTATTTTTGCTACTACTCTCAATAAAGATGCTCGTGAAATTGTTTATCATGCATACATTTGTTCCTATTTGTATGTCTTCGAGCGAATCTTATTAAATTAATAAAGCATCCCATTTGCAAGCATTTTTTTTTTGGTTTCATTTCACTCCAAATACCTACTGCATATAAAAATACCTCCTTTAGCTCAGAACATTATGATTTAGGCTAGGAACATCAATAAAGTTAACAAATGCAAAGTCAATAACATTTAAATACAATTATTTGTAACTAACCAGGGTCCCAAATCCTATAAATTTTGGGTCTTAGACAGCCATATATTGAGAATATGGCCCCAAACGCATTTTAATACTTAATTGATCGATGGTATCTACAATAAAGTAGACATTTCGAAAATTATTTAAACACGGTCCAAACGTATAATATTATTTAAATGAATTTTGAAATACTTAAGGTTCCATCAATCATTGCTGGGGCTTTTAAATTAATTTTATTTAAATTTTTTAAAATTAATTTTTTTTCAAAAAGTTTCTTTTTATATTTAGCAATTATTTAAAGAAATGAAAATTTTCCGTCTAAGCAAATTTAACATTCTTTTGTACATATTTAACTAGATACAGAATAAGGAAAATTCATAAGTACCTCCAACCTATGTCTGAAAACTCAATGACACACTTATACTATACTAATTAAGGTCCTATCACCTTCGAACTTATTTTATAAATAATTTTCTATTCCTTCTCGACCTACGTGGCACTATCCTTTGGGCCCAAAGTGTGTTAACAATTTTTTCAAGCTAAATGATTGATAGTGCCACGTAGATCGAAAATGATCAAAAAATTATAAATAAAATAAGTTCGGGGATAAAAGAACCTTAGTATATTATAAGTATTTCTCTGAGATTTCGAATACTTATGTATTTTCCCTACTGAATAATTAAAACATACACACAAAAAAAGCAATGATAGAATAATCAAAACATAAATACACGATATTATTACAACTTAATTTCAAATAAGTAATTGGTTCTCATTATTTAATTAAGAAGTTGAATTTTATTTTTGGTCAGTTTAAAATAGGGATAATGCATAAGTACCCCTCAATCTATGTCCGAAATCTCAGAGACACACTTATACTATACTTAAGTCCTATACCCTCTTGAATTTATTTTATTACAAATTTTCTACCCCTTTTCGGCCTACGTGACACTATTTTGTGGGCCCACCGCTGGTTGACTTTTTTCTTTCAAGCTAGTGCCACGTAGGCCAAAAAGAGGTAGAAAATTACTTACAAAATATGTTCAGGGCGGTAATAGGACCTTAGTATAGTATAAGTGTGTCTCTGAGATTTCGAGCATAGGTTGAGAGGGTACTTGTGCATTTTTTTTAAATATACAAAAGAAAGGATAAAGGAATAAATATTTTCTAATTTCAAGATGCATCTACCTCGGTCAAACGCATCAGTTTTAGACAAGAGCTAGAAAAAAAATAGTGGTACCTCAAATTTGTTGTCCAACAAATCACTCAATGACTTGTAATCACACTTAAAGTTTTTGGGAAAGCGGAAATGTTCTAACTATGTGGTGTTTTTTTTTTACCTAAACTCGTATTAAAAAATTGTGTTAATATATGAGAAAATTTTAGATATTTATAGCCTATAGTGAGCGCAATGATTCATGCATGATATGTGTAAAGGTTGTAAGATTAAAGTACTAGAATAACATAATATCAGGATCTTGAACACGATAATCTTACATAGAGATCGTTAGGAGCATATACCTGATGAGGAAGACATCATTACAGAGAAAAGCGGAAGCGTTAGTCATAAATTGGTTTCTACCTCCTTGCCCTAACTTTATGTTATCACAACCGTCAGCGATGAGATTATTGTAGAGAATATGTGATGACTCTAATGGGTGGAGAGATTACTAACTTATAAAGGTTATGATTTAATCTGGTACGTCCATCAAGTAACCAATGTACGGATGAGATTTATTCCTTATTAAATACTATTTATAGTATTGCTTGTATTACAAGTAAACTTGGGTCATAAGTAAGAAATAATTAATAACAATAATAATAATAATTTTTACATTCTCCCACTTGGCCCAATAAATATATATCATTAATATTTAATAAACATTAGTTGTGCATGCAATAGATCTCATCTATAATGTCCATCATGCATACCACAATATAACAAACTACTAATGCGAGTTATGGTGGTTGTACATAAATATTAAGTCAGATACTTCCTTTCATATACTACTACATTAGCAACTTATCAAACTAGGTTCATAAGCTATAAAAACATATAACATTACGGTCCACAATAATGTCACATACAGACTCATCTTGTAATTTCTCAAAACAATAATGTGTACACCATTATGAGAAACAAGATATTCATTAATGTATATCAGAAACACATAATTTGAGCTCAGAGTGTAAAACATCATAAATGTATCAATCATAAGTACAACCACGACCCATTTTTGAACATGTTCTTTAAATGTCTTTGGTTATAAGCCTTTTGTTAACAGATCCGCAATCATGAGATCAGTTCTAATATTCTTGAGTAACACTCTTTGTTTCCGAATTTGTTCCTCGATAGTAAAGTACTTTAATTTCATATGTTTGACACATTTGGAGTACGTATCATTTTTGGAGAAGAATACTGCTGCAGCATTATCACAATAAGTTTTTCAGCGATTTGGTAATGGTGTCGACAATCCCAAATTCTGAAATAAAGTTTCGCAGCCATAATGTATAAATTGTGTCTTCATAACATGCCATAAACTTTCTTTGCAGTTTTAGTGATCCACTCCAGGATTACTTTAACATGTTTCTAACATTTGATCACAAAGCTAATATATGATCTTGTACAAGTTTGAACATACATCAAACTTTCAACAATAGAAATTTAAGGAAGTGAGACCATTTTCTTTCGTTCTACATCATTCTTTGGGCATTGGATGAGATTAAATTTGTCCATTTTTTTAAAATAGGAACTATTCCTGCTGAACAATTGTTCATATTAAATCTCTCTAGAATTCTTTCGATATAGCCCTTTTGAGATAGTCCCAATAATTCTTGTGATCTATCATAAAATATTTCTATCCCTATCACATAGGATGTCTCACCCATATCTTTCATTTCAAAGTTCATAGAGGGAAAATCATTTGTCTCTCGCAATTATGCCTAAATCATTAGGAACAAGTAAAATGTCATCATCATAGAGGACTAAAAATGTAAACTTACTCCCACTGATCTTTTGGTATATACACGAATCAACGGTAATTTCCTTATCCAAAAGATGTTATGGTATCATTAAACTTTATATACCATTTTTGTGAGGCTTGTTTGAGTCCATATGTTGACTTTTTTAGTTTACACACTATTTGATCTTTTCCTTTAATTTCGAAACTCATTGGTTGGTCAATATGAACATCTTCATGCAAGGTCTACCTTAAGAAAGACAATTTTCACATCCATTTGATGTAATTCTAAATCATAATGAGCTAATAAAGACAAAATAATTCTTAATGAGTCTTTCTTTGAGACCGATGAAAAAGTCTCTTCATAATCAATGCCTCCTTTTTTTTTGAGTGTATCCCTTGGCAATAAGTTTGACTTTATATCGTTCAATATTACAATTTGAATCACTTTTTGATCTTGAAAACCCATCCACACTCGATGATTTTAGAACTTTCTAGTAATTGAACAAGATCCAGACTTTGTTGTATTTTATGAATTTTAACTCTTCATTCATGGCTTCAATCTATTTATCAGACTCATTATTTTCTGTGGCTTGTGAAAATGAATCTTTATTAATTCCAATGTCAAAATCTGACTCTTGCAACTAAATCACATACTGAACAATTTTCTTTATGGCATTGTTTGTGGTTCATTTGCGTCAGATACTTGTGAGTTAGTTTCTTCTTGAAATGTTTCACCTAAGTTTTGTTCAACATTGTTAAAGTGTTCTTCAACAATAGGAACAACATTTGTGATTGGTAGGAATTAGGTATATTCATGGGCAATGAAATATTTACCCTTACCTCATTAATTTTCACATTTTATCGTTCAACACTTCCACAAACTTCACCATTCTCAATGAATTTTGCAAATAGACTTAGACATTGTTCTGATTCATTACAATTTTAATAATGTTCACCACCTCTATCTGACCTAATTAATGATTTTAACTTTTCTATCTAATTGTCTTTCATCCTCATTAACGTACGCTTTGAGAGTGTCCGCTGCTTGAGATTTTTTTTCAACAAATAGATAAATTCATAATGTGAAAATCATCGATAAAGGTGATAAAATATTTTTTCTCCACCTAAAGATGGAACATCAAAGGGTCCGCAAATATCAGTGTGTATTATTTCAAGAAGTTGAGTGCTCCTTGTGGCACCTTTCTTGGTATTTTTGGTTTACTTTCCTTTAATGCAATCCAAACATATATCAAGATCGACAAAATTCAAATTCGGAAGAATTAATTCTTTACTAATTTTTTTAATCGTTCTTTGGATACATGACCCAAATGTTTATGCCACAAATAAGCAGAATTTTCATTTAGTGAACTACGTTTAATTCCAACATTTTCATGAATAGTAAGTAGGAATTCATAAAAATTATTATCGAGTTTCAATCTACATAAATCATCAATAAGAACACCATAACTATAAAAATAGTATTCTTATATAAATTGAAACATCCATGTCAAACTTAAAACCAAATTTAGAAACATCAAGTCTTGAAAGAGAAATCAAATTCCTAGTAATTGAAGGAACATAAAGAGTCTGTAATAGATCAAGGTGATGTTTAGTCTCCAAGATCAACGATAAGTCCCTATACCTTTAATTTTAGCCTTCATGCGATTTTCCATGAACAAAATATTTTTTATATTTTTTTATTTGGATTCGTAGTTTGGATCGTAGTAAATGCCTGCAACATAGTGTATACATGAATAGTTGCACCAGAATCAAGCCACCAAGTATTATTAGGAACTTCTACTAAGTTTGCTTCGAAACATACAAAGGCACTAAATGTACCTTTTTTTTTTCAAAACAAGCATTACGTTTCAGGCAATCTTTATGATAGTGTCCTTTCTTTTACAGAAACGATAAGCATCAGCCTTGAGTTCCTTATAAGCATCCTATGAAACTTTAACAGGTGCTTTCTTTTTTGTTTAACTTGTTGCTTTCACTTTAAGTTCTTTACTAGTTCCTTGACACATGAGATTAATGGAATGACCTCTTTGTTTCTTAAATCTTGACTCCTCTTGAGTAAATATATTGGATAATTCACTAACATCCCACTTAACCTTAATAGTATTATAGTTAATTTGGAATGGTCCATACTCAAGAGACAATGAGTTCAAATTAGACTGAACTAAGAAGGTGTCATCCATTTTCAACCCCAAGGTCTGAGGTCTTGCTGCAATGTTAGTCATCACGATGATTTGATTTTGTATATTACGCGACGCATCAAACTTCATGGCTGTGAGTTCATCCATTAGTGTACCAGTGAGAGACTCATCAACAGAACAAAAACATTTTTTCACAAACTTTAGATATTTCCTGACACCTTTTGTTTGTGAAATAGTACTCTTAATGTTGTTAGCAATAGCCATTCACATGAACATTAGGCTCAATCTGTTAGAGTGTTTCCATGATTGATGAAAAGATTTCTCATCCTTATTGCTCTTATCAGTAATGCTGGTAAATTTGTCATTCAGCAGAGCTAAGTCAAGATCCATCACACCTAAGTGAAATTTGACTTGTTCATGACATTCAGAGAAGTTCAATCCATTGAACACAGTATCAGACGAAGCATGCGAATGAAGAGGAATAACTGAAACTAGATACATGTTCACATATAAAAAATAATGTGATTTCAGTAACACGATAAAATTACATCGTAATTCTCCTTTGGGTAGATACTACGACACACTATGATAAGTTAAATGTCATTTTTATAATCTTTAATAGGCAATTAAATAATTTTAACCAAACATATACGACATATTTGGATATACAATATATGTTTAATTGAAATTATTAATTTACCTCATAAATTTTTACTATTCGTAGAATGGTAGATTCATCTTTCGGTAAGATTTTTAAGTTCTAGCAATAGTGAAAGTCAATTTATCTACTTATTTTTCAGTATAGACATTTAATTAACCTTCATAGATAAATGACAATTTTATGAGTGCATATTTTTCTTAATCATACTGGTTTGACCACTTTGGTGACTAACAAGTTATATGAATATAAATGCATACATAATCTCATATAATTTTGTGCATGTGAACAATTCTAAACATTTTAGTTTGACCACTTTGGTGACTAACAAACTATAGAAACATAAAACATGCATCCGTGATCATAAACATAATATGTGTAAACGTTAATTTTCTTTAGTTTGGCCACTTTGGTGACTAACAAGCTATATATATATAAAACATAACATCATAAACTTTTGTGCATGTGAATAATTTTAAACATTTTAGTTTGACGACTTTGGTGACTAACAAACTATAGAAACATAATACATGCATCAAGTGATCATAAACATGATATGTATAGACGTTAATTTTCTCTAGTTTGACCACTTTGGTGACTAACAAACTATATAAATACAAAGGACACATAACATCGTAAAGTTTTGTGCATGTGAATAATTTTAAACATTTTAGTTTGACCACTTTGGTGACCAACAAACTATAGAAATATAAAGTACACATAACATCAAAAAATTTTTATAAATGTGAATAATTTTAATCATTTTACTTTGGTCACTTTGGTGAGAAACAAACTACAAAAACATAATACATGCGTCAAGTTGAAAAATTAGACCCAGTTTCTTTTGGAATATTAAATGTGCCAAAAGATAATGAATTGTACTAATCCACATATGTCAAGTGAACAATAAATACTATATGTGTAAACATTAATTTTCTAGTTTGGCCACTTTGGTGACTAACAAACTATATTGCACTAAGTACACACATATTATGTATTACTTAATATAACGATCACTTTAATTTGTTGCACAATCTAAAAGAGAACATAATTATTACATTATGGGTTATTTAAAATATTCAGAATTCGTACAATCTAAAACAAAAAACAATTATTTATTTATTTTGGAATGGTGGGCGGTAATTACTCTTTATTACCCTACCAAGGCTGATGCGGTTGTATAATTTATGAAGATTATATGTTCAAACAATCCAGGCTCTGATGCCACAAATAAGATTAAAGTACTAGAATAACATAATATCAGGATCTTGAACACGATAATCTTACATAGAGATCTTTAGGAGCACATACCTGATAAGGAAGACATCATCACAGAGGAAAGTGGAAGCGTTAGTCATAAATTGGTTTCTACCTCCTTGCCCTAACTTTATATTATCACAACCGTCAGCGATGAAATTATTGTAAATAATATGTGATGACCCTAATGGGTGGAGGGAGGATCAATTTATAGAGGTTATGATTTAATCTGGTACTTCCATCAAGTAACCATGTACGAACGAGATATATTCCTTATTAAATACTATTTATGGTATTACTTAGATTACAAGTAAACTTGGACCATAAGTAAGAAATAATTAATAATAATAATAATAATAATAATAATAATAATAAATGTTACAAAGGTAACCTAGAAATATGAAAGACTGCATGAAAATATGAATATGTGAAAGATTGCATTCATTTGAGTATTCATGAACGGACATTCATACTTACAACACATTCACATTTCTTAATTCACTAATCTTTATTTTATGTACCATTATCTATTCACACATTACAATGAACCCAACAAATACATCTACCTCGATCAAACGCATCAAGTTTAGACAAGAGCTAGAAAAAGAAATGAATGAAAATTTGTTGGTAAACTCAAAGTAATTTGCAATATAAGTTAAATCTATATTTTCGATTGTTATTGTTATTAAAAAAATCATATTTATTTTCCTACACGTAATAACCATAAAAAAGTGTTCCATTTTATAGTTTAATTTTTCTCACACTTCTTAATATAAAAAATAAAACATTTTGCTTTCCCAGCTGTGATACTATCTCAGAATAGTGAATACTTTAGTCTATACGTAATATATAAGTATGTTTTTTTAATTTGATTTGATTTGGTATTTGTCTCTTTAATTTTTCTTATATATAAATAGATATTTAAATTTATATAAAGTTGAACGAATAGATATATTTGTCCTATTTAGCATGTTACGTGACAATTTATCATATAAATGTATGTGTTTACTTGTTAAATTTTTTATATAAAAAAATTAAATACCTATTTGTACACACGTAAAATTAAAAAAACATAAATATCAGTTGAGGCGAAATTAAAAGACAGATTTATGACATATTTCAATGGCATAATACATAAACATGACCAATAACTTGACGTCAGTTGACAACTATGACCTTTAATTTTGGGTGTGCACAAGTAGACACTTATTTATATAAAGTTGAATAAATACACATTCATCCGACATGGCACCCGACATTGCAATTTTGTGTCCTACGTGTATTATGTCATGTAAGACACGTGTGTGTACTTATTTAATTTTATATATGTGTAAGTATCTACTTGTTCACACTTAAAATTGAAGGACATAGTTATTCTCTGAAACCAAGTTAATGGCCATATTTATATATTATTTCTATTTCAATCATGTTAGTGGGATGTGTGGCCAATTTTAAAAGGTGAGGTAATGATTAATAGGTAAATGACAATAACTTGTCCTTGATTTCTAACCACTTTGACCTATAACCACTACATAGAGAGAAAGAGAGAGAGGGGAAAAGAAAGAAGAGATGAATAAAGGGGATATGGAAGAAGTGATATTGAAGGAGAAAGGAAAGGTATGTGTAACAGGATGAAGTGGTTATCTTGGATCATGGATGGTTATGAGACTTCTTCAACTTGGTTATTATGTTAACACAACTATTAGAGGTAATTTCTTAGTTGTTTAATTCTACTTTAAATCTTTCGTAAGCTCATCATATCGATTAACATATTTCGATCCTGTAATTGACGCTTAAGTTTACGTTTCTTTACTTTGTGTATGCACAATTTTTTCACTCTTTAATGGAATAACTTCCATTTCTATTTTGTGATGGCATGGTGTTAAAGCAGAGCTCACACTAAAACAAAAATAATTTTTAGCAGCATTAAATATTGATATTAATAAAGATTGCTAAAGTTTTTATCGGCATTTGTTAAGTGTTATCAAAACTAATGTCGCTAAAAGTTTTAGGAACATATACCAAGAGTGCTAATTATCTTTCCGCTAAAAATACATATTTAATTACCTCTAATGATCATTTTTGATGTATTATCATTGACATATCTTAAAGTTGAGACTCACGTTAAGTAGGTTTTGATTATTTTAAATACTTTAAGTAAAGTTTTGATGTGTGTTATTTTAATGCTTTATGTTTAGTGACATATTAGGCGTATTTCACTCATTTTTAGTGCGTGAGGAACAATTTTTTATATAATGTTATCGCGCCTCTTTTCTTTCATTTTTGTTCCTGCCTCCTAAATCACCTTCCATCGTGAAAAGATCTTGATAAATATTTTTACAAAACATAATATAAATAAAATAATAAAAATAAATAACATCAGACTAATTCAATTTTTATTATAAGAACATGAAAAGGCAAGATGTGAAATGAAAGGAAAATAAAAGAAGAACCCTATCATCTTTGATAGACCCTCATAAAAGATAGTATCCATAGAATATTTGTCCAAATCAAATCTACGACACAAAAAAAAAATAATTTGAAAAGAAAAAAACAAAGTCAAGGAAGAACAAAAGGGGATTTCAAAAGAGTATGTGCCGTCAAGAAAGGGGAAGGTGGGGTGGGAGGTAAGTTGGAGGGGGTAAACGATCGGAGTAGTCATTTTATTATTATTATTATTATTTTTATTTAAAAAGAAAACCTCAACAGAGACAAATACAAGTAAAAGGGGTAGATTTTACCTTACCAATTATAATGAGGTACAATACCTTTTCTAATTAAACCGCATGAATAAAATAATAGTTAGAGAGAACTAAGTATTCTATGATTATTATAGAGTTTATAATACAACGTATGATGATATTACAAATGAGGATGCTTAAGTAGTACAAAAGTACAAAAGCCATGATGAGATTTGAGTGATTAAACTCAAACTTAATTTTACAAAAGTATGAACTAAAAAAAGATAGATTGCCAACTAAAAAAGATAGATTGCGCTTCTAAAGTAACTTGGAGTGTTTTTCTCTTGTCTTCTGCTTCAAATTTGTCTAACAATATTTGATAGTTCGTCAAATCTTCTTAGATTTATTGGATCTCGTAAAGTTGTTGACACTGTCATGTGATTCTGCTTTGTCAGTCGCATCGATAGGTGCTTTGGAAGAAACTCCTTAGTCATCTTACCATCCCAACTATTTTTTCTTCCAATCTTCTTTTTTTGTTGCGTTGTTGCCTAGGAGAAATATCTGCATCCCTAGCTGCATTTACAAAACAATAATTCAACATATCCTATTCTTCACTTTCATCAAAGGTGTCCTCGTCATGTAGGTTAGCAAATCTATTTTTGGAGAAAGAACTACTACCAACATCTATTTGTGTCATTTGTCTCAATCTCTGTGATATATATATTATTTTTCAAGAGCCAGTTAAGTTTGATCGAAAATTTGTTTATAAATTTTTTATTTTTTTAAAAATAAAATTTATATATTTGTAAACTATTTTTAAAAATAATAAGGGTAAATGCACAAGTACCCCCTAGACTATGATCGAAATCTCAGAGACACACCTTAACTAAACTAAGGTCCTATTATCTCCTGAACTTATTTTTTCTGTAATTTTGTGCACCTTTTTGTCTTATGTGTCATCTAAATATCTCCCACTCCATCAATTGCGTGGAGTCACGGAGTGTGCCACGTAAGACAAAAGGTGTACAAAATTACAAAATAAATATGTTTAGGGGGTTAATAGGAACTTAGTTTAGTTAAGGTGTGTCTCTGAAATTTCAGTCATAGTCTAGGGGGTACTTGTGCATTTTCCCAAATAAGAATAATATAAGTCGCAATAATCATTAATTCAAAATATTTAAAAGATATATGCAAAATTTACCGTTAAATATAAAACATTCTTTTTTGAAATACTAATTTTTTTTTTAATAATACCTCCACATAAATTAGAACAGACAGTGACGGAGCCAGAATTATTGCCAAGAGCGTTCATACATTAGGACAAGTAAAAATATAAACCTTGCTAGTCATCTATTTGGTTGACATTTTCATCTCGACGTAGTTGATTTTGATTTTGAGGCGCCAAACTTTTTTTGGGTACTCTAAAAAAATCTTTCTCCAAACTCATTGAACTCCAAACTGAAATAGTAGTCAAGTACATCAAACTTATTAAAAATCATCCACAATACACCAAAATAATTGATCAATACTCAAATAAATAAAATAGCTTTTAAAATAAAACTTATTAAGATATTCAAGTATTTCAAACACATGATTAGAAAAAATTAAACTAAAGGAATAAAATAATTAAGAAATACCTTTTCACACTTCAATGGCGGTTGATGAAGAAATATACTGAACAAGAGTATAACTAATTTATGTCATTGTTGTCCAGTTAAAATTATATATGTTTTTAGCCTAACTATCATTGATTGTAGATGGCAAGAAGGATGTAAGCTACCTCAGAAATCTCCCAGGTGCACAAGAAAGATTAAATATTTTTAATGCTGATCTACACAAACCACAAAGTTTCAATGCACCAATTGAACGCTGCATTGGTGTATTTCATGTTGCACATCCAATTGATTTTGAAGACAAAGAAACTGAAGAAACAATAACACAAAGATCAATTAATGGGACAATAGGTATTTTACAGGCATGTCTCGATTCAAAAACAGTTAAACGCGTTGTATACACTTCTAGTGCATCTACGGTTGTGGGTACTGGAAGTTCCAACGTCATAATTGATGAATGCTCGTGGACAGATGTAGATGTTATGAGAACATTGAAGCCTTCTGCAAGTTCTTACGCGATTAGTAAGACGTTAACAGATAAGCCTTATTCCAATGTGATGGTCTGTGGTTGAAATGAATTTGATGGAGGACACCTCTACTTGGGGCCTTATAAATACAGATTAAGAAAGTAGAGTGTGCTGGTTCTTAGGGGGAATATTTTGTATTGAGTAAAATCTTGGAGGATTCACATTGTGAGGGGGAATATTTTGGAGACCCTATACTTAAACAAAGTTCACTTATTAGGATCAACTTGGGTGCATCTAGTAAAAGGGAATCGATGAGAGATGCATCTGTCGAACCTAGTTCTTCTATTGGGAACCATATAAACTGGGATTTCGAATTGATATAAAATAAAATAAAATTTATAGTTGGTGCTGCAGTTGATAGTACACGTCCAAGGAACATATTGAGAGAACATGTTCCTTTACAAGTGATATTCAAGAAAATTTGTTCCTCTTACTGACTCTATTGAAATTAAAGATGAGTGAACTATTGTTTCTGCAGAAAGAATATGATTGATTGAACAAGTTCCTTAAAAGTGAAAAAAAAAGAAAAAAAAAGGATTGAGCGTGCATAGACCAAGGTTAACTTTGAAATTGAGAAGGCTGCTAATTTTGTTAATCCAAAAGATATTTTTGCTGCTGAAAAATGACTTTTATTTATCCTCTCATCTTTTGATATTACCTAACCACTCTAGCCTTTGACTTCCAAATTTTTTTTCATCACAAGTGCTTGATTCTATGTTTAATTTTGATTACATTTGTGGTGTATATGCTTTTTGATTAATGCTAATGTTGGGTTTGAGTTTCAGGTTGATGTCTATCTCCTATGTTTATGCTAATGCTTTGTTTTAGCTCATTGGGTTCTTGATTTTTAAGTGTTTGTGTAAGTGATAGCCCCAGTGGCCATGAGTATCGAATTTGCCTAATGTCAAAAGGGGGAAGCAGCTGCATATGCATATGAGTTATGTGTACCTATTCAATGCAAGCAGATAAATTTGTCATAGTCAAAAAGGGGGAATTTGTTAAAGTATTGTTGTTTTGAAGATGGCAAAGTTAAGGAGTTGTAGTAGTAAATGTCAAAAGAAGGAAGATGTGTGTCTTATTTGCTGAGTTCAAAATGTATAATTGTCATCATCAAAAAGGGGGAATTTGTTAGAATGATAAAGATTTTGATAATTGACAAATACAGAAACAGATGAAAGAAACAGGTTGTACAGACGTGTTCCTTACAGAACGAATCCGACTTTGATAAGGAGAACTTCAACCACGTGAATTAGAAGTTATAAAGCTGTAGAATTATTATTATTTCAAGTAGCAACAAGTACAAAAAGTTTCCTTTTATAAAGGAGTTCAAAGCCAAGTGAAAGAAGGAAAACTAATTCCTATTTAAGGAAATCTATTTAAGGAAATTGTGCCTTCTTATTTATTTAAGGAAATTCTGTAGAAAAGAAGTCCAAGTAGAAGTCAACAAGGATTTGTAGAAGGCAAATACAAGTTGAATTATACAAGGATTTGTTGAAGTTTTGATCTATAAATAGGGAGCTATTTGCATCAAAAAAAAGTGCGCACTTACATAGAGAGAAGATCAAAACACGATCAAGAAGTTTGAAAGAGTTTTGAGATTTATTGAGAGTGTAGCAATTTGTGAGGAAAAATTGTAAAATTGTATTCAAGAGTCTTGTTTACAATCTGAGTTTTGTGAGTAGGAGTTGTTCGACAAGTTGTAGAACTTGAAGAACATTGGAAGATATAAAACCGGGGGTTTTGTGTCTTTGGGTAGCTAGAAATTAGAGTTTATAATTTCTTAGCTAGGAATTAGAGTTTATAATTCCTCTAGGAATTAGAGTTTATAATTCCTTAGGTTACATAGCTTTGTAATCTTTTGTTGAGACGTGAAATTTAATAAAGTGGAGTTAAATCCTACAGAGGTGTAGGTCGTGGTTTTTACCCTTGTGAGTTGGGGTTTTCCGCGATAAAATATTGTGTCATTATTTTATTTACTTCACAAAACGTAACTGCTGTAATTTCTCAAAGGAACATATAGAATAAACCTGTTCCTAAGGCGAATTTGGGGGTCAGAATTCCAACAAATCAGATAAAGCAGCTCTTGAATTTGCTGAAAAAAATGGTATTGATCTTGTGACTGTAATTCCAACTTGGATACATGGTACCTTTTGTTACTCCTCAAATTCCTGGCTCTGTTCGTTCGTCGATGAAAATGATTCTTGGTACGTCTTAAAATATCACAAATTTTCATTTTCTCAACGTATATATATAATATATATGTTCTACTTAATTGTAATTGGAAAAATTTGTGCAGGTCATCAAAATTTAGTATGAGTTATCCTCCAATTGTACCTTTTGTACATGTAGATGATGTGACAAATGCTCACATTTTCCTTTTTGAAAATCCTAATGCAAAAGGAAGATATATTTGCTCAGCTGTTGAAATAACAGGGGAAAAACTAGCTGAGTTTCTTTTAACATATCTTGCCTTAACTATAATTGGTTGACTGTTTTTATTTGTTTTTCCTTTTCAAACAAGGAGAGGAAAGAAGAAAAGTGAAATATGAAGTCACAATATTTATGTGACAATTTTCATTTATTGAGAGTCAAATAGTTTAACATATTAACCATAATAGTTATTCTAAAATACTAAGTTTCTTAATTTTGAGTAGCCTAATAGAAGATGATGTTGGGTCTAAAGGTGTGAACAGAAAATGAAGCGTTGCGACTCTCTTAAAGGGTTGTGACTTTGTCCAAAGGCAGTGACCTTTATGAAAAATTTTGCCTTTTCTAAAGGGTTGTGCCTTTCTGAAAGGTTGTCTTATTTCCAAAGAGTTGTGACATTTAGCTTTTGTTGGCTATAATGATTTTCTCTCATTTTTCTGCATCAAATTCTTTCCTCCTCTTGCATACATTTCTTATAAAATAAAATTGATCGATCGTGTCTGTGTGTGATTTGTTGCTATCATTTGAGTTTGTTGAAATTATTGAAGTTTAAGGTACCGTTACTTTTTTAATGGTTAATCCGTTTTATCTTGTGAGAAATTTATATGCAACCTCGGGTACTTTAGGGAATTAAATTTCTTAAGGACAAACAGTGGATTCCGTGGACTTGGATAGTTCTTTGTGTTTTTCTTTTCATTTTTTATTTTTTCTGATTTGTTAATCTTAATACATGAGATAATAAGCTTAAGAAATTTATTATTGATAGTATTTCTGCGGCAAGGAAATACTTATATTTTCTGTGTTTTTTTGTTGGAAAGAAGAAGAGGAAAATTATTTTATCATATGATAAAGAAGATTTGAGATGAATTAGTACTACTTTAATATGTTCGACTATATTTTCCATATTAAGTTTTTGTTGGATGGGTAAGATTAACTTAATTTTCTTCCCAAGTGCATTCAAGTATTGCACCCGTTCAGTTTTCTTTTCAATGAAAAAACTTATTTTGTGTATGAAGACTAATATGAGCACTTTAATAAACATATGTTGTCTCCTAACAATATTTGAACATGAGTTTAGTTTCTCGTTGAAATCCAATGTCTTTTGAGGAAAATTAAAATATGATGAAAATTGGGGAAGAAAGAAATAATTTGCAAGAAAAGTGACTTGCATGAAATCATTGCTGACAGATAGAATATGATTCAATGAGAGAAAAAATCAGGTTCTATTTTTGTTTCCCTTGATTATTATTTTTCTATCGTTTATAGGTTATAAGATTTATTTCATCAATGTTAGGTTAGATTGTCATTATATGATGATCTCATAATATATCTTTATTATTATTAATATGTATTCTGTTTAGAGGAGAGAAAAAAAAACTTTTGTAATTTTCTACTCCATGTGCAATTTGATTGTGTCTTACTTTTGATGACTAAAATTTTCTATTCTTTTTACTCCGTTGGTATGAATTATATAATAACTTCATGAACAAATCAAATTGTGCATTGGTTCGAAGAATATAGAAACTTCACCAATTTGTTAAATACTCTGTTTGGATGAATATTCTGACTTGAAGTGTAAAAAATCTTCGTTAGGAATATTAAGGCTAAAGGATTCGAAAACGATAAAATCTTTTTCGTTAATTAGAAACAATATTGTATTTGAGGTTTCTGGAGATTAAAACCTTTTTTGGTTTACTACTCTGTCTGAATGTGAAATTAATTAGAATAATATAAAAACTTCATCAAAATTCGAGGTTCATTCGGTTAATGATTAGAAACAAGTTGTATAAAGATTGACTTTATTGTTAGTATTCTCAATACGAAGTGGTCTATCTAATTGTGACATAAAGGGGGAAAAACACCAGTAACATAAAATTAGTGATTTTTGTGCTTGTAACGGATGTTTCTATGTATTAAAAATCTCCAAAAGAAGGCTTCGTGTTGCCAACGTGTATTTGATGGTATACAATTTGAAAGCACAAAAAAATACGTGGAAAATAATTTCAAAAACTTGAAAAATATCTTTTAGAATATATTTAAAATGTGGGGGGTTCTTTACTTGTGATAAAGACAAAATTAGACTTACTATCTAATTAAAATTTGAAAGAACAAGATATGAAATATAATGACATTCTTGTATTATGTTAGACCCACAAAATTGTTGGAGTATATTTGATATTTTGGTCGTTGAGTCTCTCTTTACTAGTATATATGATATGACTAGTATAAAACCACAAAAATATATTACTCGTTTAAAAGAATTGTATTCTTTGATGAAAAAGTGTCAAATATTATGATTTTTCATGAAAAGATACGTCTATTAAAATAAATTATTTGTATAGACATGAATATTGGTGAAAAGTGATCTTTTATGTTTGTGTTGTAAAACAAACATTTTGGGTCATATTGCCCTTATTGGACCTATAAGACTATGGTCATTGGCAATTTTTTAAATAAATTGAATGTTATAGAAAGTCCTTAAAACGACATCTGACAAGATGTTGATTTTGAAACAATGTCTGTATTTGACAAAGTTATAAAATGTAAAAAATAAAATATTTGTAAGAAAAAATTACCTCACGGAAGGTCTTTTCAACTCAGTATTTCTGTCTTTTCTTGCTTGAATCAAACTGTTTGTGACTTGAACGCTTAAGACATGTCAATTACAAAACCTTGCAAAAACTGATCAACTTAGAAATTTTGCCTAACTTCTAGTGTAATAAATCAAAATGTCAAGTATGTGTTGTTGAAAGGAATTATAATCCCTTAGAATTGATTTACACTGACATTTGTGATACGAAGTTAATACCATCTCGTAGTGAAAAGAATATATCATAGATTTTATGGACAATTGCACTATATTTCAAACACTTTTCGTCGATGGTCTTAAGATTCATAAGGAACAACCTATTCTTTGTCATTTGCACTTAAACAATTAAGTTATTACTTGAATCTCTAAGTAAAAGATGCATACTTTTCATTGAATATCATATCCTTTTTCAAAATGTTGATCCAAACTCAAAACTATTACTTTTCAATTTTGATACATATTAAATATTGTTAACAATATATGACCACCATCTTTACATGATACTAGAATCATACATATTACTTCAATTTGGATCTTTGAGGTATCTTCAAAAGCCATATTACCTTTCACCATCTTTTTAATCTCCACAAAATTGTCTTTGTGGACACACATATGGTTGCTTGCTCCATTGTAAAGATACAAAGAACTACAATCATATTTATCTTCTTCCTTGAGTTCTAATAACAATGTTTACTCATCTTCGTCTTTTTTCTTGTCAACAAGATTAGATTTTGGTTCAACATTACTATGATATTTCCAAGAGTAATGTCCAACTTTATGACAGTTATGACACTCAATTTTATATTTTTCATACCTCATTTCATTGGTACCTTGATAGGCTCCACGTCCTTTACCTCCTCGTTGACCATGACCACAACCTTTGAGTGAGTAGTGATTTTTATCTTCATTGTTCAATTTGTTGATATATCTTCTTCCTCTTTCACGACCTCTTCATTGTCAATTTCCTTTGTAACTTTTTTCACGTTCAAATCCTTTGAAGAATTCATGAGTTTTAAGAAGTTGCTCTAGTGACTCTTGTTTTTTTTCTTTTCATCTTGTTTTTTCGTGGGCTTGTAAAGCACCTTACAATTGCTTTACCACCATAGAGTCCAAATCTTTAGAGTCATAAATAGCACACAACACATAATTAAATTTAGGTGTTAGAAAATGAAGGATCTTTTCTGCGACACACACATCATCTACTTCCTCCTGATTCTTCTTAGAAGATTAATAACAACCATCAATCTTGAACAAAAATCCGAAATGTATTCATATTCTTTTATTTATAAAACTTTTAAGTCAGTCCTTAGAGTTTGAATTTTTATCTTCTTATTTCATCAACTCTTTGGAGAGATTTTTTTAAACTCTCTGAAGCTTCTTTTGAGGTGGTTGCATGAACCACCTTCTCAAACATTCCATCATCCAAACACTGATGGATGGGAGTGATGGCCTTTTAAACTTTCTTTTTTTTGTCTTTAACAAGACCTTCTTTCATTTGAGGACAATGTTTTCTCATTAACAGGTTTTGCATATCCTTTGTCTATAATGTCCCAAAAATATCTTGAGAGCCAATAATGTATTTCATTCGTAGAAATCATTTTTCATAATTTTCTCTTGTGAGACGAGGATACTGAAAGGACAACAACTATTATTTGTCATGACTCTGATATCACGTAGTTGGAAATGATAATCAAACCTGGGATAAAGTCCACACTAAATAGCAATAACAAGAGCGTAACAACGACACCAAATATTCATATGTGTAAATATGACACACGAGAAAGTAATACAATTATATTGATGAAAACTTGATAGTTTCGAAAGACTATCTACTTTTTTATAAGAACAACACTCTTTTATTTCTTATAACTCACAATAATATTATTTCCACACTATTTTTTTACAAACTAAGAATAGTTTGTGAATTACTCTCTATTGCTTTCTCTACTTTGGTGTATCTTTAAATGTTTTATTACTATTCTATTTATAGAGTATTGAACCTCTTGATTACATTATTAGTGTAAAAAATGTGACAACATATTTCAGAAAATGTTGGGTGTCTAACTCCACCAAAACTCTACCAAAATTTCATCACCAACTTTCACAAAAGTGGCTGTCAACTTTCACATTTGTCGTTGTTAATTTCCATAAATATGGATGCCAAAGTTGCTGCCAAGCTTTTTCCCCACAAGTTCTGCAATCACTTGTTAGTGAATAGTTCATACATTGTAAAGTGGAGAATCCGTCAAGTTGATTTGTTACCTTTGTTACTATAGCATATGCCATAAATGAAGCTCTCAATAGATGTTCCTTATGGAATGACTTGTATTATTGAGTGGGAATAATCAAAAGCCTTGGCTATTCTCTAGTGGTTTCAATCTATTATCTGAGGTCAAAATTGATTCTATTGTAATAGTGATAGAAACATAGGAGTTATTGACAGGTTGAAGCATTAAACTAACTAACCCAATGCAACTTGAGCATGAATTTCAGTATTCAGTAACCTCATGGGATCTTCACTTAAGGTGATGACATGCCTAAATTCAAAAGAGATACATGAGAGGCTCATACCTAACCTACTCTCAGAAGTGCTCATAAATCAAGGAGTTTACATAAGCCTAAATTCTAGCTTGTTGTGCCACATTTTATAAAATCACCAAGATACTCACAAATAGGATTAAATGTGCCATTAGTTCAATAATTATTCCTTCAAAATAAGCTTTTATAGAAGAAAGGAGTATAATTGATAACGTACTTCTTTTGTCCCTAGCTAATTACTAGTCCACTTTTGAATTGACACATCTACTAAGAAAACAATATTGACATAGTGACTTTACCATTCTGTCCCTAGCTAATTACTAATCCACTTTTGAATAGACACATCTATTAAGAAAACAATACTGACATAGTGACTTTACCATTTTATCATATTAATTATGAGGTACTAAGATGGTATACTATAAAAGGTATGTCATAAAGGTGGACCTCCAAATAACATGACTTCATTAAATGAACATTCTTAAGACATATTGTTCAACCATGAGGTACTAAAAGTATAATTTGTTATTGATGCAAATAGTCTCTTTTGTAATAGGTTATATTGAGTTTTGTTTCCCACTTTATGATTTGGTATTGATAAGAAATAAGGGCCAGCCTTGTTTGGCTTTGTAATTCTTATTTTTGATATAAAAATGAAAATTGTTTATTCATAAAAAAACTATTTACAATGGAGGGAAATAATTAATGTGTTGTTCAATATTTGTAGGTACACATGGAAAAGTACTGAAGACCTTAAACGGTCTAGCATTTCATCAAAAAGACTTTTGGAGACTGGATTCAACTACAAGTATGGCCTCGAGGAAATGTTCGATGGAGCAATTGAATGTTGCAAACAAAGAGACATAATCTAATCCCTTTACATCAATTAAACTTAAGAAGCTTCATTTTATATGAAGTGGATAAGTGTTACGATCCATTTGCTCATCTTGCACACATATTCTGGGGTCTCAAGTCTTGCATTCACTAAGAATATTTCTTGCTCGAAGCCTAAAACTGAAGAAATACAATCCATATTTTTGTCTTATAATTATATGCATGTATATACTTAGCAAATTTTTCACGTTAACGAATATCTTAGTAATCATAATTAAGTGGATACATTTTGAAATATACCCCTCCGATTTGGTAAGAAAATAAATTTCTTGTATATTATAATATCAGTTCTAGTTTGGCTCTTCTTGTTGGAGTATCTTCGCTCAGAGGCTAAACTGGATTCTCTCTTTTTGTTTTGAGAGTGCTTAAAGAGACCTGCTTACTGAAAGGTACCATTCACAAAGAATGTGAAAAGCTTACCCACCGTAGGATCCTCCTTATGTTGGTGTGACATTATAATAATAATAAATAAAAATATATATTATATGTCACATTATATATAATGTAATGTCTATTGATAGACATTACATTTGTGCCTCTTTACTCTCATCAATTGTGGAAGAAAATGGTCATTAGTTTTTAGTAACTTATGTAACCACTAACTCTTCATTTCATCCATTATTCTATATTTATGTCTTGTAACTTATGTAACATTTGAGTCATTCATTTGGCAAATTTACTATCCACTATCTCCTATTCATTGCAAGGAAGAAGTCATCACCTATAAATACCGTAGTCTTCATTTGTGTTGAGATAGGAGAAGAAACAAGAGAAGTACAAGAAAATATAGAGTGAAAAAGATGAGGGGTTTATATTGAGGTTAGTATAGTGAAAGAGAGAGTTGAGACATAGAAAATATTCTAAGTCTTCAATTATATTCACTATATAAAAGAGAGTATTATATGTTGAAGGAAGGTGTTCTTTTATGGAGATTTGGATTCTTCAATTAATCCGGAGTTGCTTGAGTTATACACTGTTGTTGGGCTGTTGTATCCTGGAGGAGACAAGTCAAGAGTATTACTGCTGGATCGGTGTAGATTATGCCGCAGTGGGCTTGAATCTCCTTAAAGAGCGCGAGATATCTGTGCCTCAGCCTAAAAATTTATTTCTTCATTTTATTTTCAATTTTTATCTTACAATTTTATTATCTTGTAAGTTTTTTCACTAACAATTTTAAGGAGATTCATGTTTTGTTACAGTTTGAAAAAATGCGGATATCAAGATAGGGATCTCAATATCATTCCGCTCAAACGTCGCTCTCTTCAAGAGATGGAAGAGAAGAGGTGTACGGTAAAATATCTTTCTACTTGCTCAAAAGTGGAGAAAAGGTAAAGAAAAAAAAAGTTTTTACCTAGTATTTTCATGAATAAAGTGAATTTATTTTTCATGAAAAAAAATGATTTTTGAATTCTTGAAATAGTGGGGGTTTATGAAATGAGAAAAAAAAAATCATTGTGAAATTGTTATTTTTGCATCTTTGAAAAATGCTTTATAAGAGTGTTACAAGAGCATATATATTAATTGTGGAATAAATCACATGTTATTATTTGGCTATAATGTGATGATTTTTAGCTCTAAAATGAGAGTTTTGAATAAATTATGAAAACTATTTTGAGTAGTCATTTAACATAAAATTTTATGGTGAAATAAATTTCATTCTTGAAATGAAAAAAAATATACATATACCATAAAACATGTGATTAAGTTTTCCTCGTCAAGTCTCATAATATGAAAATAATTGTGAAATGCAATTTTGTTGGTTGTGTGAATCTTGCAACTCCTTTTGATTCAATTGTGTAAGAAAGTTGTGACAAATAAAAACAAATGGAGTTTACTAGTCTAATAAAAATATGAGCTATGTGATTAACAACTTGACTTGACGTTGTGTTTGCAGTACAAGTACTTTGAAGGTACAAGCAAACTGGATGAAAAAAAATTGGTGTTATTTGGTGGAATGAGAAAAGCAAATTATTTTTTGCTTTCTCTATTATGAAGGTTGAAATAAAAAAAATATTAAACTTCAACTAGTGAAAAAGTGAATTGAAGCACTTTATTTTGAGAAAATAATTTTACTAATTTTGGTTTAAGTGTGAAAACAACAATATAGTGGTTGAATACAAAATCGTTATTATAACGGTAAATTTAGACTCTTGAGGAGAAAAATACAATATTGTGAAATCATATTGATCGTTGGTATACCATCAATGTTGATTGTGTTAAAACTTGTGATAATCTTGCAGATGCATGAACTAAGGCCTTAGCAAGATAAAGAGTCTGAAGCACATCGAGGGGGATGAAAATTGAAGCTCATAAATTCTGAGTCATATATGAGGAAACCCAACCTGGGGACTAGAGATCCTATAACCAGGTTCAATGGTAAAAACGAATCATATGATGACTTGTTGTGAAATGCACTACTGTTAATTTTATTCAATCCCTATGATGTGAGTGCATTTATCCTGTAATTATTTGTGGAGGTTGAGTCTTTAAACTCTTAATGAAAGTCTGTATCTCGTATGAGTGGGGTGTCAAATTATAGGAGCAACCTTGACAGATTTCACCTATGTGAGTGTGAAAGTAGGTCGCTTTCTATAAGAATGTGCTCGTTCTTAAAAACACTCATGAAACCGGGATAGCACAAGGCCGTAACGTGCTGGCTATTAAAACTTATGTGAACACATTGATTATTGTGTGTACGCAATTATTCTTTATTTCCCTTAAGAAGTCATAGTTCAAGTCTGAGACCACTACTGACTCTGGGAGTAAAGGTTATTGTTTTACTAAGTGAAGGTTCAATGCAGAACACACCTTCATTATGCATAATAGTCTACCTTCAACTAAGTTGTCAAAAACTCTTTTATCTTAATATTAAAATGAGTGAGGGATTGTTGGTGTGATATTATAATATTAATAAAAATATATATTATATATCACATTATATATAATGTAATGTCTATTGATAGACATTACATTTGTGCTTCTTTACTCTCATCAATTGTGGAAGAAAATGGGTCATTAGTTTTTAGTAACTTATGTAACCACTAACTCTTCATTTCATCCATAAATCTATATTTATGTCTTGTAACTTATGTAACATTTGAGTCATTCATTTGGCAAATTTACTATCCACTATCTCCTATTCATTGCAAGGAAGAAGTCATCACCTATAAATAGTGTAGTCTTCATTTGTGTTGAGATAGGAGAAGAAACAAGAGAAGTACAAGAAAATATAGAGTGAAAAAGATAATTGGTTTATATTAAGGTTAGTATTGTGAAAGAGAGAGTTGAGACATAGAAAATATTCTAAGTCTTCAATTATATTCACTATACAAAAGAGAGTATTATATGTTGAAGGAAGGTGTTCTTTTGTGGAGCTTTGGACTCTTCAATTAATTCGGAGTTGCTTGAGTTATACACTGTTGTTGGGCTGTTGTATCCTGGAGGAGACAAGTCAAGAGTATTACTGCTAAATCGGTGTAGATTATGCCGCAGTGGTCTTGAATCTCCTTAAAGAGAGCGAGATATCTGTGCCTCAGCCTAAAGATTTATTTCTTCATTTTAGTTTCAATTGTAATCTTGCAATTTTATTATCTTGTAAGTTTTATCACTAACACCTTATTTTACAGAGGTTCACTACGAACCATAACAAGCGGGATACATATTGCCCAAATGAAACCTAAAAGATGGAATGAGTGATCCATAAGATCATTTGGCGAGGTTCACCGCCCTCAGCGTGGGAATCTTTTTGGAAATCAAAACTGATTTTATTGATGGAAGAAGTAGCTCATCGCTTACCGATATTTCTCTTGGTATACCCACCTGTGTGCCTCCTAATTCCATGAAGTCCTTGAAGCACGTGATCCTAATTCTGTGAAGTCCTTGGAGAATGTGCAATTTATTCAGGATCTTTATTATTAATTTCATTATATATTATAATATTTAAAGTAGCCAGTTGCTAGTTTAGCTAGAACGGTCGTAACAATTACGATCTCCGTCTCAATTTATGTAATTATTTTATGTGTTACAAGAGGTCAATCATATTTTGTTGATCCAGATACTTTATATATATATTTTTAGAAAGTATTTCATGTTGTATAATTATTTTGATTTATAATACTTACGACATAGTTTTTAAATACTTAATTTTTATTTTTAAAATTTTACAGTATCTATGCTTAAATTCATGAACAAAATTTAAAATTTAAAATTTAAAATTTTAAAATTCCAATGGTGTCATATAGATTTTGATAGAACTAATATTTTACTCCTCACCACATGTCCACATCTTTCGTTCAATTTTTTTCAAGTGCATATTTAGATAAATGACATCTGTTCTATTTAAATTTAGAAGTCCAAATTTATAACACATGTATTATGCATATAGTGGTTCTATTCACTTGACACTCAACATAGCCCGATCGTCTAGGTGAGAGACCAAGGTACTTAAATGATCAGTGATGATTTGAATTAGATCAGAAGGTGTTGAGATGCCCCCACATGTTTCAATAGGCATACTGCCAAGTTCAGTTTGATTGAAATATTGAAACTCAAGATAGCAAGATGGGTAATCGAGTTTAAAGTTAAAATTTTAAGTTAAAGCAAAAGAGATTTAAGATTTACATAATGGAATAAAATATTGAACTGCATGCTTGGTAATTAAGCTACTAGGTGCATCACCTAATTGAGCTATATGGATCTAGTTAAAGGGCTCAAGGCTAATGGATCGGATTTAGGCCATGTTAATGGACTCATTTGAGGCCCAAATTAAGTAAAAAGATCCAATGCCAACAGTTTCAATAATTAGTAAAAATGTCAAAATTTCAATTTATTATGTACCTTATTTAGGTTTTATTATTTGTCTTAATTGAAAGAATACAATTGTGTAACATCTCGTAACTCATAATAGCCAAGAATAAGCTAAGAAACTAAAATTTATCAGTATGGCAATAAAAGGAGAAATCTAGAAAATTTCCTTAAGTTAAGAAAGTGAGTTTTTGGTTATTTTCAAACGGCCATAACTTCTAGGTCAGGATGAGTTAGAGTCAGTTCTTGATTAGGTTGGAAATCCCTCGGATAGATCTTTCCAACACTACCAACTTTGTGCATTTTTGATATCGTATGAGTGAGATATGCCTATCGAAAGTTGGGATGTTGAAATAAGGGAAGTCAAATTCCGAATTTAAGTAAGGGCGAACTAGTCTTTTCACCTGTTTATTTCCTATTTCATTTTATGAATTTATTTGGGGTAAAAAATAAGGTTTAATTCATATTTGAAAAGTTATTTTATGCTTAGGGCTTGTAGAAAAGAGAAGAGAAGAAGGAATGGGGAGAAAAAATCAAGGATTCGTCAAAAACGCTAAGGTTTTGCGAGTGGAATTCGTTGGGGGTGATCCCTATCAAGGTATGTGACATCTTTTCATGTTGGGTTAGTTCACCCACACGCCAACTAGATTAATTTAGCGATTTTTAGTAGATTGAATGATGAAAAGTGAAATTCTGGAAGAATATTGTTGAATACTTGTTGGTTGAGTTGTTGCATGCCTAGAGTTGATCTGATCTTGTTTTCGGGTTGTTTTTGAGTCTAATCTATTGCGTATTGAGGGTATCACCATGGAGGTTTAGAGGGTTTAAAGATAAAAAACGGAGAAGAAAAGTCGAAATGCCTGTCTGTATGGCCTGGGGTGCCGCGCCTCCATAGCCCCACAAGACAGTCTTTGCCCGTAGGGCCTTGGGGTGGCGCACCAGCCAGAGAGCCCCAACTTGGCCTTTGAAGTCTGGGGCCTGGCGCTTCACGCCTCTCAGAGCGCCAAGGACGCCTGTTCACCCCATTCTCCACTCTTTCGTACTAGTTCCTAAGTGATGTACCCACATTTCTTAGGTGATTCCAACACTCTAAAGTAGAACTAAACATCATGAAATCATCCATAAACATGAAATCATGAACCTTTAACCCATAATCCAATTCAAGAAAAGTTAAGATCAAAGTCAAAGAAGTTAAGAGTCAAGTCTAAAGGTTAAGAAGCAAGTCAAAGTAAGTTCTTAGAAGTTTTCAATAGTCTTTAACAAACGTTTTAACTTTGTTTTAAGGCTCAAGTTTTAAGTTAAGCAAAGAGAAAAGAGTTGGTTCATTTCTTTAAAGTTATAAGGAACTATGTATTCCCTAAAAGTTACAAATGTTTTCACATTTTGAGCAAGAAAGGAGGCCTTTGGCTATTTTAGTAAAGAGGAAAGTATGAGTTCCAAGAGAATTTTTAAAGCTAAGTTTGAGAAATTACCTCAAACCAGAGAAGAAGTTGTTTTGAAAACATATGAGCTACTGGGAGTAGTATTGAGCACCGACATGGGGATGCGAGTTCTTATTAACTCAAGCCCCCATAAACCATGTAGCCACCATGGACAGAAGAAGGGTCATACTTTTTAGATGATTCCTTAGTTCTTTTTAGAATAGACTAGTGGATTCACTTAGTAGTTCAGGTTCTATACTGACAGAAAGGTATAAATAGGACGGTCCTTTTGCAACGTGAGGTAAGACATTGTACCATCACTTAGGCTCATAGTGATGGTTGTCGATTAGAGAATCTCCCGTAGAAACTATATTACTTTCATATATAAGTAAAGTTAAGTTTGTTATTGCATTTTCTTAAACGAACTGAGTTGTTTAAAGTTTTTTACAAGCTTTATATATATTGCGTGTGTCATTATTGCTTTATTTTAAGTTCAGTATTTCATGAGTTGAGCAGAACTAATGTAAGTGTTTCTTCTTATTATTTTCGAGCTTAAGTTGTTGTTTAGCATTCCAACTCGCATACTCGTACATTCAATGTACTGATGCCAGTTGGCTTGCATATTCTTATGATGTAGATGTAGGTAACCAGGATTAACATCACTCAGCGCCTCGTTGATCCAACTAAGCATTCGAAGTCAGTGGTAAGCCTCCTTGCATTTTGGAGGATACATTTACATGCTTTTCAGTATTTCTTTTATAGGATATTATGGGGTCTGTCCCAACATCCATCTTAGTATTATAGAGGCTTCATAGACAGATAGACAGTCCGACAGTTTAGTTTTGAGTCTCTCTTTATTTACAAATATTTTGTTATGAGACTTAAGTGTCATTTTGGCAAAGCTATTTTATTTTAAGTAACTCTTTTGAGAATGTTTCTTGCTTCATGATTAAGTTAAGTCTTCCCCTAAGTTAAGTAAGTCAGTCTAAGGGTTCGCTCAAGGCCAACAGTCATTGGGTGCCAGCCACGTCCAGGGTGTAGCTCGGGGCATGATAAATTGTTAAAGAACAAAAAGAAGAAATTTAGGGGAGAGAATTATTTTAAAAATGAACAATTCCTTAAAAGTCTCATTACAAAATTATATTGTTATTATCTATTCTTCTAAAATATGGGAAGCTACTACCATATATATTGTTATTATCTATTCTTTGAAAATAAGAGAAATTTTTCAAAACAACAATATTTTTACATTTAATGAGACCTCATAGCCACAATTTCAATAGTTATTAAAGATGTCATTATTTTAGTTTGTTATATTATTGATTTATGTATTCTTGTCATTTGTTTAATTTTAAAAGTTAATTAATAACATAATGTAGAAAAATCATAGGAAATAATATTTCAAATAAGTTGACTTTTAAATTTAAACCAACAAAGTTACCATAATTATTAATCATAATTTTGGTATAGCTTTAAGTCGGCCTAGTTCTTTTTCACTACTCTTACACTCTTTCAATCTTTATTTTTGGAATTAAAATTGCAAAATCTCTTTCCTATTATACGTGTTTCGTTCCACAATCAACGTGACTTCTATCTCCCTTATTCCTGATCAAATTCCCATTTATTTTTAGCACTCCATGGAAAATACTTAATCTATGTCGAATTGAAGTCGATTGATTTTAGATTTTTGCTTGTAGCGAAGAAGATTTTAGAATGAATACATAATAAAAAAATAAATACAAAATTTGTTGGCTTACAAAGTGAGATTGAAATACAAAGTGAGCACAAAAAAAATACGAAACTTATTGACATATAGTTAAAATGAATACAAAAAAAAAATTGTATGAAGCCTAATTTAGAATACAATACAAAATTCTATAAAACAATTTATCTATGTCCTATAATATAATACAAAATTAATCATATATATAATTTGAAATGAATATCACCTATAAAATAAATATAAATTACACCTAAAAATCTCAAATTTTAGCAAAATACCACATAAATTTTGTAATGAATAAAAAATGCAACAGACAATAAAAACAGTAAAAAATACCATTTTATAGTTTAGATACGGAATGCAACATGCCATAAAGTTTTTTTTTCATCTTGATCTTCAACAATTTCATCAACTTCCCAAATATTGACGGTACATCTTCGCCTGATACTTCTTCCAGATCTAATTCAATACTTTTGAATGATTATCCTAATATTGACACTTTAATAATGACACTTCTTCACCTGGTTCTTCTTCCATATCTATATCCAACATACAAAATACTTTTGTATCACAATACTTCGACAAAAGTTGAAAATCTTTTGAATGATTTCTAAGATTTCTTAGGAAAATGGAGGATTTTGATTTTTTTAAGAAGCAAGGTTTAAGTTACTTGAGGATACGGAATAATGAAAGAAATCTTGAGAGAAAGAAAAAGGATAAAATTTGGGTAAAAAAATTAGAGAGTGAAAAGTGGGTAGTGAAGTCTTTTATTTTGTCTTTCACATGTAAAAGAGTCAAAAAGTGGGTCCAATTTGAGAAATAATAAGAAAGATAAATGAATTATATTAGGACACACTTTATTTTTTAAAATATTGACATTTTGACATTTTTAATAATTAATTTAAAGTGTACACATTTTTTTATAATTAAGTTAGGAATTTTGACTAGTTAGCTAATTTATCCAAAACGTAATAGCCTAATCTCCCAAGGGCAATGCAAGTACGCCCAACTAAGAAAATACAAGTAGATGAATTACCTACTTTGAGCTGTTAATGGCTGAAAATGGAGCCAAAAGGGGAGGTTCTAAAGGATTTTTTAAGTGTCAAGACATCCCAATATAACATAAATACTGGTTGATATTTCCGCTCATTCTAACATGCAAAATTCAGACTTAACTCCAACTGTGTCTGCCTTTTCTTTCAAGTCTTAAACAACAACCATAAAATTCCTTCTCGGGTTCTTGAAGAAACTCTCATCTTTGAAAGACAAGGTAAGTGAACTCACTGGTGGATTTAGCTTAATTTTCCCATGGAAGACAAGGAAAACATATAATTTATGCTTAAGTATAAATACAAAGGCAGAATGTTTCCACAACATACTACTCAGTTTTCTTGGTTATTAAAATAATTTTATCTTCTTCTTTGTTTTAAGTGTGGAGGGGAGTTGAAGTTCTTGAAGATTTCAAGTTAAAACGATAAGTTGCAGAACTTGAGGTAAGGTTATTGCTCTATTTTTGTCCTCCTTATACATGAGTCCGAGTAAAGAATTATGGGCGTGTTATTTTTGAAAACTTTAGAAATGACGATTTCAATATTTGGTTGCTATGATAAAAAATACTTGAGGCTGTTTTATGTGTATATGTTGTGAAGAAAACCTTACCCCAATACAAGAACCAGGTTCTTGTAATTCTGTCGCAACACAATAAAACAAAGATTTACCATGAGAACCTTCCAAACTCATGGAAGGGAAAAACCACACCGAAGTTTTATACTAATTCAAGATTTATAACTCAGTTAATCAATGAATCTAACTCTAAGCTTCAACCCTTTTCGATTAACTATAACTGAAAACTCCCCACTCAACAAGAAGTAAAACTCACTTCTTGTTTACAAAACTCTCAAGTCTTCTTAACTCTAACTACCCAAGAAGTCAAAACCCACTTCTTGTTTTACAATTCTCACAACCTCTGTCCCAAGAAGTCAAACCCACTTCTTGTTAAAATTCTCTCAATACTCTACTCTCAAGAAGTCAAACCCACTTCTTGTTACACAGTCTAGGCATTATTACAACTCAATAATAAACCTAGAAAAAATTAACAAAGACTAATAACCCTAGACTTTAATTGATCATACTTCAACATTCAATTGTTCTAAGTGGAACAGATACGTGGACTAGTTCCTTACATTGTTGTGATGAAGGTGAACCTAGTCCTTACCTGTGACGAAGGCCTGTATTTTTTTCTCCATTAAATACTGCTCTCACGATGATATATTTTATGAATATGCAATGCTATTCTTCTTGCTTTGCTGATAAATTCTCTCGATTTGTGTTTATGCAAAGACGCTTTTTCCTTCAACTTCTTGATTCTTTTATAGATTTGGTTTGCCTTCAACTTCTACAAGGAAAGGAATTACAAATCTTTTTCCTTCTTAAATTTGTCTATATTTAATTCTTTCCATATTTGACTTGAATTGTAACTTCTTTGTTTCTTTATTTTTCTGACTTGAATTGCTACTTTTTTATTTCTTTCCATATTTGTTTCCTTCTTTTACAATTACGTGTATATGCATTTTCTGCATTGTGATTTCTGCACTGATGTGTATATGTCTATCATCAAAACTTGCTAATCAAGAATTTGCTAACCATATTACACTGAGCAGTAATATATGACTTCAAGTTTCCTTATTCGTTTGAACTTGACTTTCAACGTTGTTTGTTCAACTTTGGCTTTCAACACGTTTTGCTTGATTTCCTTTTTCTCATCTGTATGTATATGTATTTTCTTTAAGTCTGTCATCATATTCCTTGTTGCTCTTTGCCACAATCTCTCATAATTGTACAGGTCATCTACAGATAGAGTACACATACGACAACAAGTAGTCAACCATGCATTCACTTTATCAATCATCAAAAATACTTTATATGTTCTCCTACTTCTCAACATTTCCCCTCTTTTTGATAATGATAAACAATGATTTGTTACACATCAAGACTCTTTGTTAGTGATCAAAACTACAACTCTTTGTCATCCATCAAAACTACAAACTTCATGTTTTCTCATTCCCCTACAATTTCTCCCTTTTTGATGATGACAAACTATGCATATGTCTATCCACATTATATAATTTCCCCCTTTTGACATCATTAAAAACTAATAACCAAAGAACTCGAATAACATTCAATGAGTGCAATATCATTTTTAACTCATAGTCACTTGGACAACACTTTCAATTACACTTATGCTAACAAAATGGTTAGTTAATCTGAGGATATTAGTCATCTTAAACTCATACACAATTAAAATCTTCAATGAGAAACAAAATAAACAAATATGTACCAGTTTAGACCTTAGAGCCCTAAATCAAAAACATATGATATCATGTGTATGAGACAGGCATAAGCACATCAAAGAGTCAAAGAGTCTAAAATTTGAGGATGAGGATTGGGACAAAGATTACTAAAGTGAGAAAGAAAGGGATGTTTACTGTCATTGATTATTTTTTTCAGTATGCCCATTGTGCACCAGCTCCTTCGTTCTGATCAGTTTACTTAGAATGTTAAATTTCATCATGAGAAACATGAGGTACATCATCGATTTTTTTAAAACTCTACTCTATAACATTATCATTCCTCCATGATTTTTTTATTAGACTTTTTGTTGAATGACATTTTGAAGGAGTACCAACTACAAGTAACAGATTCACCACATTTTGGTACACAAAGAGATGTGTTTATCAATAATGAAAACAAGCAACAATTTATTTCTGTGAGAATTGTTCCCCCTGAGAGATAGACAGGTTATACACTTGAAATGGATGAAATATCAATTTGGAGTTTGTGAACCTGGTTCAGATGTGGGTGGTAAATCAAGGTTCCCCCCAAATTAAAGCATGAGTGACTTCAATACTGAGATTTTCATCATTAGAGCAGTTTGAGATTGAACGATGCTTATTGTCAAAGAGGGTTCCATGTGATTTTTAAGAAAGTTGAATTTTTGATGATCGACCAGGTTCATTAGTGCTTATGTTTGACCCAAACTCAGGAAATTCATGCATTGAAAAAGGATGGTACGTACCTGGTATTACAGAGAAACCAGGTTCCCCCTTTTTGTGTTTCTCCACGATTTACTTAATGGTGTTAGCAAAGAGTAGAGATAACATCCGCAGACTTTTTAAACATTGTTTGAGATGTGACTGGAGTGTGTACCTATTACAGTACGAGACTGAGTTAGCAGATATTCATTGTATAATTACTCAAGCATAAGATTATTCGTTTACTAGCCAATTATTAAAGGAAATCGTGATAATGCATCAACTTGTTTCGATAAGACCATGCTTTGACTGATTTTTCTCAAGTTTTTCATATTCAAGGCCTTCATGAGAATGTCGCATCATCATATTCTCCCTGATCAAACAAATCTCAAGCTGAGTCACACAGAACCAACCCTTGTCAATTTTCAATACCTTCGAATGAATAACAAGGACCAGGTTCACAAAACGAAGTTCTCCCTGAAGGTGTACCATACTCTTACTGTCCCGATTGCTCTATTATTCCCCCAATCTCCAGAACCATAGATTAGTACAGTAATTCATGTTGCAGGTGCATCAATGATTGTTAGATGTGAACCTGGTTCATTTGCAATGTTCCCTAAATTTGCATCATCAAATATGTTTGACATCATGTCACTTTCTTTTTTCTCATCCTTTTCAATGATTAAACTGCCTTCTTGAAAATCAAAGAGCGAGAGGAAATTTTCTACCATCTATAACACCTCTTTGGAGCATGCACTATTCATGAACCAAGTTGACCTTTTCCCTCTCACCTCCACCTGAAACATTAGTCAAAGATTAGTCTTGAGAATCCAGATTAGCTTGGACCCCTTAATGTGAGTAAAATGATGAATAAGATTTCTTCTAGCCCATAAAGGCAAATAAGAAAATCTTTTATCTTGAGCATTTTTATTTGGAATCAGGTTCTGAGTCGTATCAGTCTTTTCCTTTTTAGTGAATATAACATTTTTCTGAAAAGCTCCAAATAGAACTTTACATTGATTCTTTAAATGGTCTGAGTTTCCACAATGAGTGCATAATCTTTTAGACATATGAATAGTGTGTGCTACAAGATTATTTTGTTTTTTAAAACCTATCCCACTTCGACTGGTGGTTTGCTTTTCTTGAATCTGAGTTAAAATTTCAGAGGACTAGGTTCATCTAAGATCTCGTTCCATATCAAGTTTGGTATAATCAAGATTTTCTTGTGGCAACCTATTTCTTTGTGTTAAGGCTTGACAATTTATGGTTAACAATTTTAATTTTTCTTCCAGAGCTTATTGAAGTTCACTAGCAGAGTTTTTGCCCTTGTGACTTAAATTTGAGGTCTGAATCTGTTCTTTTAATTTATTTTGAAGACATTGATTCTTTTCCTCAAGATTGTCATTTTTTTTCTTAAAGATGCATAGTTTTCCATCATTTGTTTTCTTTCAGAGTTGATTAATTGATATGCATCTATAAGAGTACTCAATAGGGACTCTATATCCTTTTTAGAATATGACTCAATGTTTACTTTAATGTGATGAAAACTTACCTTGCTTGGTTTGTCATCTTTTTCATCATCTTCAGAATCTGTTTCAGCAAGGAGTGCAAGAAAATCATATTTATATGATTGTTCTATTGCAAGTAGTGATTGATTTTCGAATTGTCCATCCTCAGATTCTTCTTCTGATAAGTCTCCCATAGCGGCAAAGGCCCTTTTCATTGAAAGATCATCTTCTTGATTGGTCATTCTTCTATTTGTGGGAATGTACTTATCATTCTTGATTTCGTTTTCTTTCTCCGAACTATTCCTCTTTTTCTTTAGAGCTTTTAATGGACAAAACTTGACAAAGTGATCCGGACTTCCACACTTGTGACATAATTGATCTATTGGATTTTCAGTGATTTTTTGAGAGTTCCTTTGATGGAGCACTTGTCCCCTTTTTAACATTCTTGAGAACCTTTTGGTCATTAACGCAATGTTTTCGTCCTCAAAATTTTCTTGTATTGTGCCTATAAGAACCAGGTTCTTCTCTTTTCTTTTGCCTCCAGTTTTCTTTTCTTGTTTTTTCTTGAGTTCATAGGTCATGAGATTTCCAATGAGTTCATCCATAGCTAACTTATCTAGATCAGGTGCTTCAATAATGGCTTCTACTTCGCTCTCCCAAGATTCTGGAAGAACACTCAAAAGTTTTCTGACAGCCTTCCCGTTGGGAATTATTTCACCTAGTGAGTAGATTTCATTAATGATAGCAATGAACCTGGTGTATCTCTTAGATTCTTTCACCTTCTGCCATTCAAACCAGTTCGTATTGTCTGTTCAAGTTACCTATTTAAGACATCTTTACCTAAGTTGTTCCTTCATGCGTCGTTTGCAAATTTTTCCATTTTGCTTTTGCATCTTGACTTGATGATATTCGATTGGATTCATATGGACCTATTCCACATATCAGATCTTTTTTGCTTTAGAATTGTTCTGAATTGCAAGTTTATCTGCAGCATTCCATTCTTTCCTATCTTTTGGTACTTGAGTGGTTCCATCAATTCCATTTTTCATGGGTATGGTTGGACCATCCAACACGACTCCCCATAGGTCTGGATTTCTCCTAGTAAATAATCCATCATGCGATTCTTCCACCATCCATAATAGTTTCCATTAAACAGTGGTGGTCGAGTTTGAGAAGCTCCTTCCGGTGGTGTAGGTGGTGCAACCAGTGATCTTTTTCAAGATGTTAGTCTTTTAATGAAAAGACCTGCTCTAATACTAATTGAAGAAAATATTACCCCGATACAAGAACCAAGTTTTTGTAATTCTGTCGCAACACAATAAAACAAATATTTATTGTGGAAACCTTCCTAACTCAAGGAAGGGAAAAACCACACCGAAGTTTTATATTAGTTCAAGATTTACAACTGAGTTAATCAATGAATCTAACTCTAAACTTCTACCCTTTTCGATTAACTATAATCGAAAACTCCCCACTCAACAAGAAGTCAAACTCACTTCTTGTTTACAAAAACTCTCAAGTCTTCTTAAATCTAACCACCAAAGAAGTCAAAACCCACTTCTTGTTTACAATTTCATCAACTTTCCAAATATTGACGGTACTTCTTCGCCTGATACTTCTTCCCGATCTAATTCAATATTTTTGAATGATTATCCTAATATTGACACTTTAATAATTACACTTTTTCACTTGGTACTTCTTCCATATCTATATCCAACATACAAAATACTTTTGTATCACAATACTTCGACAAAAGTTGAAAATCTTTTGAATGATTTTTAGATTTCGTAGGAAAATGGAGGATTTTGATTGTTTTAAAAAGCAAGGTTTAAGTTACTTGAGGATACGAAATAATGAAAGAAATCTTGAGAGAAAGAAAAAGGATAAAATTTGGGTAAAAAATTTAGAGATTGAAAAGTGGGTAGTGAAGTCTTTTATTTTGTCTTTCACATGTAAAAGAGTCAAAAAGTGGGCCCAATCTGAGAAATAATGTCACGACCCAAAACGAGTCGTGAGTGGCACCCACACTTACCTCCTTAGGTGGGCGAACCAACACATCTAAACCCCAACATATACCAGTCGTTCAACTGTAAATAATATAAATAATGCGGAAGCTCCAAAAGATACTAAGCAACCAATTTAAATAAATTTCTAAAGTTTAATACTTATCATCCCAAAATCGGATAGTCATCACATCAAGGACATCTATTCCCAAATTACCAAGTCTAAGAGTGTTTAAGAAAAAAAAATAAGCAAAAAGATGGTCCATGTCCGAAATTCAAAGACATCAAAACGTGAATGAGAGAATCCAGCACGAGCTAGAATTAATAGCTCACCCTGAACTCTGATGTGCTGGAGACTGGCTAGAGCTGAGGGCGAGTCGAAGTCGATGGTACACTTGCTGCACTCCACAAAAGAACAGAGAAGAAAATACAAATAGGGGTCAGTACAAGGAACATGTACTGAGTAGGTATCATCGGCCAACTCAAAATAGAAATCAATATATATTGAATAATAATATAAAATCAACTACAATGAACACCTCTACCATGAACACCTCTACCTCTAACTACTGGGGGTCTGTAACTCTGTTTTGGACAATATTTCCTAATATGTCCAGCCTCTCCACATCCATAACAATTCCTGGAGTCAAGTATAGGTCTCTGTGAAAATGACGAAGTCTGGGGATAACCTCCAAACTCAGAAAAAGGCTGACTGGTCTGCGATGGACCCCCAGCTGAAGCCTGCAGTGAAGACTGAATAGGACGGGCTGGGTAACCTCCTGAACTCTGCCCTCTGGAGTAAGAACCACTAAACTCACCTCCCTTACGGAACTTCTTAAATGTCGACGCCATGGTGAAGTCGTCTGGCTTCACTCCCTCCACCTCTATCACAAAATCAACAACTTCCTGAAAGGATTTTGCTGCAGCAGCTACCTGTAAGGCTGGGATCTGCAAATCGGACCTTAATCCTTTCACAAAGCGGTGAATCCGCTCTTGTGGACTGAAGCAAAGCTGAGTGGCATACCTGGATAGTTCACGAAATTTAGCCTCATAAGCAGCAACAGACATCCTTCCTTGCTCTAGGCTCAGGAACTCATCTCTCCTCCTATCCCTCAAAGTCCGGGTATATACTTCTCCATAAATAAGCTAGAAAATGATGTCCAAGTCATAGGTAGTGCCTGTGCTGGTTGACACTCAACATACGACCGCCACCACATTTTGGCATCCCCCTGAAACTGGTAGGTCACAAACTCAACACCGAATCGTTCTACTATGTCCATCTTATGTATCAGCTCATGACAATAAACCAAAAAATCATAGGCATCTTCAGATTCAGCACCCTTGAAGACTGGAGGTGTCAACTTTAAGAACTTAATGAAAAGTTCATGCTGATCACCTGTCATTATAGACCCTGTAGTCAATCGAGGAAACGTGCCTACTTCCAATGATGCATCCATGCGGGGAGCCACAGCAGCTGCATGTTGTACTGCCTGAACCTGAGGTGCTTTTGCAGAAAACACTGGAGGTGTCTGGCCCTGATCAGATAACCCGCTAAGATAAGTAAGAACCTGATTAATCATCTCTGGGATAGGCTGGGGTGGTACTTCCTTATCCTGAACCTGCTCATTTTCCCCTTCTTCACCCTGTCTCACTACCTCATCAGTCGGTGGAGGAGTCACTTCTCTATTCCTAGCTGGACCAGGTGTTTGTCCTCTACCTCTAGTGGACGTCCTCCTGCGACCTCTACCACGGCCTCTTGCCACTGCTCCTCCTCGAGTTACAGCCCCAATGGTTGGCTCAGACGCACCCTGTCTTGCCGGTGTTGGTGTTGGCACAGTTGTTGCTCTAATTCTAACCATCTGCGAAATAGAGTTAGAATGTCAGATACCAATTTGTATCACCTAGATACCAATTGGATCCAAGTAATAGCACGAAAG
>NC_028646.1:7283496-7288767 GCF_001406875.1 Solanum pennellii | reverse complement strand
TAATAGCTCACCCTGAACTCTGATGTGCTGGAGACTGGCTAGAGCTGAGGGCGAGTCGAAGTCGATGGTACACTTGCTGCACTCCACAAAAGAACAGAGAAGAAAATACAAATAGGGGTCAGTACAAGGAACACGTACTGAGTAGGTATCATCGGCCAACTCAAAATAGAAATCAATATATATTGAATAATAATATAAAATCAACTACAATACTTAACAGGTGGCAAGCAACAAAACACATGAACCATTGACAGCAACACCATAACAGGTACACCATCAATCACCAAATCAAGCACACCTATGAGGACTCATGCCTCCACACCATACTCATTTGAAAGATAGGTTCTTTGAGGTTAAGTATATTAAGTTACTTCAAGATTCCTTTCCTTTAATGTTATTGTGTCGGAACGTGACACTCCGATCCCATATACCGTGTCGGAACGTGACACTCCGATCCCATAATATCGTGTCGGAACGTGACACTACGATCCAATAATATCGTGTCGGAACGTGACACTCCGATCCAATTATCTTATAATTTTATTTCATCAAGCCTTCTTTATTCAAGGCGTCATTTTAATAGTGAGGGTTCAAGATTAGAAATTCAACAGTCTCATAATTTTAGGCCAAACACAAACCACACAATCAAAACATACAGCCACACAATCAAGTACATAGGAGACTTTACAATATCATTCAATACATATCAATCGCTATTTAGAGTTTATCTATCAAATAGAATTAAACCATAACCTACCTCCACCGAAAAACCGAGTCAAGCAACTACTTCTCCAATGCTTTTCCTTTCCTTATTGCCTCCGAACCCTTCCAATCTATCAAGTATATATATACATAAGGTGTAAGTTAACAAGACCATAAACACTCAGATTATTCTGTGTCTAGCCTATGCCCATCAATTCACCTAATTCTATAATCAATTTCCTAAAGTTCAAACTTAAGGGTAAGTTCTATTTCCTCCCATTAGCATAACTTTAATGTAATTCATATAATATACTACACCTTATATTTGATTATCTATCTCAATCATTTAAACTTAAATTATAATGTGATATTTAAATAACTATAAAATTCTGAAAAATTAAAGGTGTACCATGAATAATTAATCGACTAAATATTTCTAATGTTCAGTGTGGATATTACTCCACCCCTATTTGTTGCCTAAAATCACTGGCCAGTGGTAGGGCAATTCATTTCCCCATGCATTCACATTTTTCCAACATTCCAACCGTACCATACATATAACAACTATATTTTTTTTATTAATTGACCAATCCCTAACATTACATCAAATCAACCTTTCAATTCTTCATATTCTTTTTTTTTCCACCATTCAAACATATATACTCACAAACACTAATCAACCCACTTTATACAACTGTCCGTATTATATATTTTACACTACATAAGTATTACATTCATTTAAAATTAGGTAGTTAAAATTTTCTTAAATAAAGAACTGTACCAGCAAAACAATGTGCACAGGTTTGATCTTTCACCGCCTTTCTCTTCGTTCTTCTCTTCCCCATTCTTTCCTTCTAAAAAGTATGTTATTTTTTTACCCTAATTATAATATAACCAATTATAAAAATAGTAAAAGTGATCCATCTTACTTCTAATGTTACTTTTCTTAACCACCAACTAAATAACTATTAAAAAATTTCCCCACTAATTTCATAATTATAATTCCGAATAGTCCAAAATATCCACTTAAAATATATCGGAAAATATTTTATGAAACATAAGGTTTTAACACATGAAACGACCCAAAGGGTCGTTACAAATAAAAAGAAAGATAAATGAATTATATTAGGATACACATTTTGACATTTTTAATAATTATTTTAAAGTGTAGATGTTTTTAATAATTAAGTTAGAAATTTTGACTAGTTAGCTAATTTATCCAACACGTAATAGCCTAATCTCCCAAGGGGCAATGCAAGTACGCCTAACTAAGAAAATACATGTAGATGAATTACCTACTTTGAGCTGTTAATGGCTGAAAATGGAGCTAAAAGGGGAGGTTCATAAGGATTTTTTAAGTGTCAAGAAATCCCAATGTAACATAAATACTGGATGATATTTCCGCTCCTTCTAACATGCAAAATTAAGAACTAACTCCAACTCTCTCTGCCTTTTCTTTCAAGTCTTAAAAACAACCATAAAATTCCTTCTAGGGTTCTTGATGAAACTCTCATCAAGGTAAGTGAGCTCACTTATGGATTTAGCTTAATTTTCGCATGGAAGACAAGGACAACATATTATTTATGCTTAAGTATAAGTACAAAGGCAGAATGTTTTCACAACATAATACTCAGTTTTCTTGGTTATTAAAATACTTTTATCTTCTTCTTTGGTTTAAGTGTGGAGGGGAGTTGAAGTTCTTGAAGATTTCAAGTTAAAACGATAAGTTGCAGAACTTGAGGTAAGGTTATTGCTCTATTTTTGTCCTCCTTATACATGAGTCCGAGTAAAGAATTATGGGTGTGTTATTATTGAAAACTTAAGGAATGACGATTTCAATATTTGGTTGCTATGATAAAAAATACTTGAGGCTGTTTTATGTGTATATGTTGTGAAGAAAACCTTACCTCGATACAAGAAACAGGTTCTTGTAATTCTGTCGCAACACAATAAAATAAAGATTTATCGTGAAAACCTTCCTAACTCAGAAAGGGAAAAACCACACCGAAGTTTTATATTAATTCAAGATTTACAACTGAGTTAATCAATGAATCTAACTTTTAACTTCTACCCTTTTTGATTAACTATAATCGAAAACTCCCCACTCACCAAGAAGTCAAACTCACTTCTTGTTTTCAAAAACTCTCAATTGTTCTTAACTCTAACCACCCAAGAAGTCAAAACCCACTTCTTGTTTACAATTCTCACAACCTCTCTCCCAAGAAGTCAAACAAACTTCTTGTTTCAATTCTCTCAAGACTCTACTCTCAAGAAGTCAAACCCACTTCTATTTACACAATCTAGGAACTATTACAACTCAATAATAATCCTAGAACAAATAAACAATGACTAATAACCCTAGACTTTAATTGATCAGACTTCAACATTCAATAGTTCTGAGTGGAACAGATACGTGGACCTGTTCCTTACGTTGATGTGATGAAGGTGAACCTGGTCCTTACGTTGCTGTGACGAAGGCCTGCATTTTTTCTCCATTAAATACTGCTCTCAAGATGATATATTTCGTGAATATGCAATGAATATTGTTCTTGCTTTGCTGATAAATTCTCTCGATTTGTGTTTATGCAAAGACGCTTTTTTCCTTCAACTTCTTGATCCTTTTATAGGTTTGATTTGCCCTCAACTTCTACAAGGAAAGGAATTACAAATATTTTTCCTTCTTGAATTTGTCTATATTTACTTCTTTCCTTATTTGACTTGAATTGTAACTTCTTTGTTTCTTTCATTCTCTGACTTGAATTGCCACTTTTTTATTTCTTTCCTTCTTTATTTCTTCCCATATTTGTTTCCTTCTTTTACAATTACGTGTATATGCCTTTTCTGCATTGTGGTTTCTGCACTGGTGTGTAAAAATCTATCATCAAAACTTGCTAATCAAGAACGTGCTAACCATATTACACTGAGAAGTAATATACGACTTCAAGTTTCCTTATTCGTTTCAACCTGAACTTTCAACATTGTTTGTTCAACATTGGCTTGCAACACGTTTTGCTTGATTTCACACGTTTTGCTTGATTTTCATTTTCTTATCTAGTATGTATATGTATTTTCTTCAAGTCTGTCATCATATTCCTTGTTGCTCTTTGCCGCAATCTCTCATAATTGTACAGGTTATCTGCAGATAGAGTACACATACGACAACAAGTAGTGAACCATTCCTTCACTTTATCAATCATCAAAACTACTTTATATGTTCTCCTACTTCCCAACATTTCCCCCCTATTTGATGATGATAAACAATGATTTGTTACACACTCAAGACTCTTTGTTAGTGATCAAAATTACAACTCTTTGTCATCCATCAAAATTACAAACTTCATGTTTTCTCATTCACCAACATGTTGGGACTGCATGGTTGATGTTGGGAAAAGGTGTGGATGTTTTGTATTGAAATATAGAAGGAGATTGCAGTAATATTACCATTGTACTAAATGTTGTATGGGCTGTCTGCTCCCTCTACTTTGTATGTTGTTTAGAGTGGATAATGGAGCCAAAATTGTTTCGTGGGATAGTATAAGAATCTATATGGTATGTAGATGTAATTAGGGGTGTGCACTATTTGGATTAAATCAAAAAATCAAATCAAATTAAATCGAATTTTAATTTTGACTGTTTGTTTGGATTCTTGGTTTGGTTTTGGATTTAGAAAATGTGTGCACGCGTGTGCGTGTGCTTGTGTGCGTGCGCGCGCGCGTGCATGCGTGTGTGCATGCGTGTATGTGTGTTTAGAATTAAGTTGAAGTTAACCAATTCTGTCCCTTTTTAGTTTTTTTCATTATGATTTAGTTTATTTTCTTATGTTTGGACATCTATAATTGATATACTTTTAAGTATTGTATTTTTCGTTTTACTTGTAATTTATATTAAAAAAATATATTTAAGAAATGGGAAAAAGCACATGCGTCTCCGTTTCCCTGAAAAAATGTTGAAGTTGAAGGGTAATTCTGTCATTTCTAATGTAGTCCTTCTCTGCATGACTCCTAACGTCAGCTGCTCTCTCCTCCATTCCTAAACATCAAGTAGCTCCATCTGCTCTCTCCTTCTCTTCTCTTCTTAGGAACGTTTTGCTTTCATTGACTTCATAGTTCTGTCCACTATGCTGTGAATCGAAACAAAAATACATAGCATGAAATTAACAGAGAAACACAAGATGAGTAAAACAAAACCCCATCAGAAAACAATGGTCCTCAGGTGAGCATGCTTTACAGTATGTGGGTATTTTCATTGCTTTAGTTATACAAAGAGTTACTCTTCATATATGAGTAACAAATTTTCTGAGCAAAGCAATAACAAAATGTCCCATCTTCTGCTTTCCTTTCTTTATTTATTATTGAAACGACCTGTTTAGTCGTTTTGAGCAGCAGATTTTATTTCTGAAAAAACTGGCTGAGACGACGGAACCCACGACGGACCGTCATGGGCACGACGGACCATCGAGGGAGTCTAGTTCCAAAACACTTAGAATTCTGAAATTTGGGTACTAAAATCGACTCTCTGAACTTCGTAATAGAATGGCAGGACGGACCGTCACAGGCGTGACGGGCCGGC
>NC_028646.1:7263122-7275326 GCF_001406875.1 Solanum pennellii | reverse complement strand
TAGATGTTGAATTTTAGAAGTTATTGAATTGGTTTTTATTAATGAGTTTAAGTCTTCCGCATTACTTTCTGTTGATATTATATTGAAATGTTAGGGTTTAGATTGGTTGGTTCGCTCACATAGGAGGGTAAGTGTGGGTGCCAGTCGCGGCTCGGTTTTGGGTCGTGACAATTATGTTAGCGGAAACCTTAATTAATACTTTACACTTCATTTCGGATATGTGAGTCCCTGTAGTTAATGCTTAGGAACTAATCCTCATATGATGTAAGCAGATTATCAAAGAACAAAAAAATTTGGACATACATATACTTTAACTATAGCCACAACCAAAGGACTCCTCAAGGTGGGACTCTTATTCTCATTATTTTGTTAGTGTGTATATTGTATCATGATTCAGAAGATATTAAATCATGCATATACTTTATTGTCAACTTATCCCACATTTAGATTTTCTTCCATCGTCCTGTTGTTGCTTTTTGAACAATAGCAGCAGCTACTTAGATAATAATGCGCTTAAGTACAAATTCTTTGTGCCTTTTTCCCATATGATGTAGTGGTGCAATTTTTTTTTTTTTTTTTTTGGAAACTCAGCAAGACTGCTAAAAAACTTTGGTCAGGAAATCTGGCATTTCGAAGTGAATTCCTCAGTAGTGTGACATGTCATTCACATTAGTTGGTAAATTTCATTTACATGTTTAAAGTTTTCATGTAACAACTAAAGAAAAACTATTGGATATAATGATAGTAACAAAGCAGAGGCAATAATTTAACAAACCGAAATAGAATAACATGCTAAAGCAAGCCATTTATCTCATTCTTGAAGAAAGTAATGGATGAGAAAGAAATGAAGATATAGAGGTTATTAGAAGGAAATCTCCCCATCAATGCTCCATCTGCTATCTCTTCTTCTCTTCTACCGAACTTTGCACTTTCGTTCTAGATCAAACGAGACATACTCAACTTAATAAATGATGGTTTGAAAATCAAAAGACAAATAAAATATATATTATTATAAGTGGGAACAAAAAAATTGAAAGTTGAAACACCAAAATAACCCTATATAGTTGAGTTACTACAATAATACCATTATATTATTATTATTGATTATTATTATTATTAAATAGTAATTTAAGTTCCATAACAGAAAACTTTTTACATACTACTAAAATGTTATCGCAATAATTTGAAGTGCATTTATGAGTATTCCTTTTGCCATTATCATTGAGTTGCATTAAAGTATTCTCTTCTTAAAATTTTGAGCACTTAAAACAACTACTGTTTTAGTTTAAAAAAACTTAAACATTAGAGCATATGAAGAGATAGGTTAGAGCATATGGAGAGATTCATACAATATCAATATTTAATTGAAGAGAGTACACGGTTAGATGTCACAATTTACTATTTTTCACTTCTTAATGACTTTAATTGCTAAACTTTTTAGCTTCTACAATTAAATACATTCATTCACAACCTTTCATATACACAATTTTTCTCTTTACAAACTGAATAGAAGATATTAGCCCATTACACTTTATATTTTCACATCTTATAGTTCTTATGTAATCTTTTATTCATTGGTCATTTTTTTTCTTATTGTTATATTGCTTTTTTTAATTAACTTCTTTCATTTTGTATGGAAATATAGTGTTAGATATTTGGCAATCTTGACAAATCATATAATTGAAGTAGTAATCTTTTTTTTACCAACAAATATAGTGTATCCGACATGATTAAAAGAAAAAGTTTTTATCAATACAATCAGAAATTCTTCAGATTCTATTGATCTTTGCAAGTTGCAACCTTAGTTGAATGTTTTACCAGAAACTCATTTTTACCCTTTAAATATTGTATAATGCATCAATTATTCTAAAATAATTATATCATTTGAAATATTTGGTATTAAATAACATGGGATACTTGTGCAACGTACGTGTTCGAGAACTAATATTGTATATATAATTTTCTTAAAATTGCAAATATAGCTTTGTTATATTTCTAATCATTGACATAACCGAAAAAACCCAAACCAAAAAGAGAAAAATCAAATCAAACCAAATTTCTTTTTGTTTAAATTGGGTTACACTTCTTCTAAACCAAAAACCAAAATCCAAATCGAATAGTATAAAACCGAACCGAAAACCAAATGCACACCCCTAGATGTAATAGAGTAGCTCAAATAATGCCCGTGGTATAATAAATTATGGGCCTACTGCCCAGCTATCATTTTGGTGAGGTTAAGTAGCCAATATGTGTCGTTTAGATACTAATACTAGATTTAATTGTTTTATTTTATATTAATAATTTGAAAGGAATAAGGTTAATTCATTGTAATATCTGAGTTGTACAACAAGGTATGTAAGGCTATTATATTTCATATTCCTTGATATGAAAATTGAAACTTGTGATTACTATCAACGAAATGAGTTTTCTAAGGTCTGTTCCTAAGTAAAGGAAACATAGTGACAGCGTATAATCTCTAACTTGATAAACAATATTTTTCCCTCCTTAGTGTGTCAAGTTACTCTGTACATGTTCATCACACTATATTTGTGTGTTCACATTCAAGTATAGAAATGATATTTACAACAGGAAGCTTGGCGAATTCTCCTTTTAGTCAATTATAGTCAATTTTGCCATTTATGCTCATAAGTAGTTGTTGGTCTTACATAGATCCTTGTACCATTGTTACTGACTTAAAGCTATTATTCTCATGTCTTCTACTACTAGTCCGTGGTTCTAAACTCCAAAATGAGCTTGACCGCCAAAACAATAATCTCAAAAATTAAAGAAACAAAGTGAAGTAATTTGTATAATTATGGGTGGCAGCCCAGGTGCAAATGCATTGGTATAGAAGGGTGACAGCTCAAAGGCGAAAGCCTAGCATGGGCCAGTCTCTGGCCCGATTTATATAATTATGAGGACAACATTCCAAGGGTTATAATGTTTAGCATGGGTCATACTCTTTTACCACTGATCAGCTGGTAATTTGTATCACATGCCTTACAAAGATTATAAAGTAAAGAAAAGTAAAGAAAAAAATGTAACATATATGATCCCACAAGAATAAGCAAATATGGTCTTTTATTATGAGCTATGCATTTGTATATTGATCCTTGATTTAATTAAAGACCTTGTTTTACACATGATACTGCCATACATATTCATTATTTTCATTCGTAATGACGTCTTTTATGGGAGACGCTAAATTTCATGCCACATGTATATGTGCTCCAGCTAGCAGACCTTAGTAGGAGCACACGACAATTAGCTACTTTTATGAGCTCTAGGTTGATTTGGGGATTTACCGAGTCTATAGTAATTTTATTTTAGTTTTGTGTGGTGGTAAAAGTAAGGAGGGCCTTGTCTTGATTTACTCTAAGTTTGTCTATCTTATAGAGGCTTTTAGACTAATGCATAACATGGAGTTATGATTGGTTCCTTACCAGTTGTGGCCTGTTCATATTTGGGCCTACATATGTTGTTCTTTTGTCATTGTGGCTTATACATATACTTATTAGAGCTTCTTGATTATCTTAGCTAAACACATGGTAGGTACATGTCATATGTGGGTTCTCTCGGGCATTTAAATCTTCATGTGCCTATCCATCTCAACAGGATTTGAGGCGTTAAAAAATGGGAAAATTTCATATATGGCAAACTTATTTGATTAAATAACATTATATGGGTATAGTTTACCTAATTACATTCTATGAGTATAGTTTAGTTATTTTAGGTATCTTTAATTTTGTATATAATGTTTTTTTTTGTTTTTTATTTATACAAATTTATTTTAAAAAGTGGTTTGTAACTGAAGCGTTAAATATGCTAACAATAAATTTAGATAATGCCACAATTTTAGGGAATCGTCCCTTTTTTTAAGCTAAACGTTCAAATTCAAAAAAAAAATTCAAGAAAACTAAGAATTATACAGCAAGTGAAATAAAAATATAATTTTTTTTTTGCTGTTTGTGAAACTGAAGTTCAGCAATTTTTGCAATCGATTACAGGTAAGTTTTTATTCGATGAACATTCATGTTTATTATTGCAATAACTATACAATGTTAAATTGGATTTAGAAATTTGTGATTTGTGTTCGTTCGTTATTGTGATGTGGATTTTTTAAAAAAAAAAATTCAAAATATGATTTTGTTAAGCTGAAATTTTGTAATATACAATTATATATTGTTCATGTAATTGTATATGTTATTCGCAGTATGTGTATATTATAAATAAGTTCAGTGTAAGCGAAAATATGTAATCATTGTTCATAATTGTATATATCCATAAAGCATGTGTTTTACTTTTGATAGTATTATATACTATTGTAGATGTAGTGTTTGTATATTAAAAAGAATAACAGTATAAAATCAATTTCTGTAATTTGATTGTATAAATGTTGTTGTATTAATTGCATATATGATCTCTTTGAATGATTTGAAATATATATATTTTTTCTTTTTATAATTGTACAGATAATGGGGTCATTAGCTATTTTGGTTATGCATTCTGGAAAATGGGACGATACAAATAGTTACATTGATTATACTATAGAGGGAGTAGTTTTTAAGGAACATTCAACGTTTCTTGATTTTTATACTACTATTGCCAAACAGATTGGTGTTGATATGAATAATAAGACTTTGAAGATTGAGTACAAGGTTGAAGAAAGCAATAAACGAATGGTTATACACAATGACATGGGTGTCAGGGTGTACGTAATGCTAAAAAAGGCCAACATTGATTTTAACAAATTTCCTATTTGTATAACTATTTTGGATTCATGTGATAGACAGATTTCTCAGTGTAAAGAGATGGGGGTGTTGGCAACTGTTAAAGAAAATGATTGTCATGGTATGATTGTTGTTGAACTGGAGGATACAAATGTTGCATTTGTATCGATTGATACAACTTGGGTGATTTCAGACGAATCTAATAAGCATGTTGAGGTTGATCAAGTATACAAGGACAAATCAATTTTGAAAGCAGTCATGGAAAAATATGCGATTAAAGAGAGATTTCAGTATAAACTACTCGGTCAAATTCAATAAGGTAGTGTGCCTCTCAAATAGTGACTTTTAAACTGTATAAATGTTTTTATTGGCTATTGTAAACTAAATTTGTATACTATATTAAAAATATAATGCAGTTACACTGTGGAATTTATTCTAAAGGATGTGAATGGTTAATGAAGGCCATTAATGTCAACAAATCTGGAATGTTCAGAATTCGAGCATTCAACCGAAATCATACATGTCCTTTAAAAGATAGAGTTTATACACAAAGACATGTAACTAGCAATTTAATAGGAGGGATTGTGAAACCTAAATTTGTAGATCATAAGCGTAAATATACACCAGCTGATATAAGAAAAGATGTTAAGATTGATCTAGGAGTTGATGTTAAATATATGTTGGCTTGGAGGGCCAGGGAGAAAGCGTTGAAAGCTTTGAGGGGTACACCAGCTGCATCATATGCAAAGTTACCGGCGTATTTGTATATGATGGATATCACTTACCCGGGGTCTCATATACGTATGAAAAAGAGTATGAATAATGAGTTCTTGTATCTATTTGTTGCATTGAATACATTTATACAAGGATTCAATCATTGTAGACCAGTAGTCGTGGTGGATGGTAGTCATCTGAGAGGTCCATATAATGGGACATTTGTTGCAGCAAGCACGACAGATGGCACAGGTATATATATATATGTAATAATGTATATGTATATATGTGAATCTGTTGTATATGTACATTTAATATATGATTTTGATATTATTGTAGGACATATATTTCCACTTGCGTATGGTATTATTGATTCAGAAAATGATGCTGCGTGGACTTGGTTTTTTGAGCAACTTAAAGAAGCATACGGTGAGAGGAGTAACATGGGTGTTGTGTCTGATAGAAATGAGAGCATTATAAAGGCTGTTACAAATGTATACAGTAATGTACCACACTATGCTTGTATGTGGCATTTATGGAATAACGTTCAGAAAAAGTTTAGAAAATCTCATGAGAAGTTATCTGGTGTATTCTATACAATGGCAAAAGCTTGCACAAAGAATGAATTTGATATGTTAATGGATACTGTAGAAAAAGAAGATATAAGAGTGAAAGAGTATTTGGAGTTAGCTGGATATGAAAAATGGGCTCTTTGTTATGCACAAGGACATAGAGGATGGCACATGACATCAAATATTGCTGAGAGTATAAATGCCGCACTTGTTTCAGCGAGAGAATTGCCTATTTTTGAATTTCTCGAAGAGGTACGGCTATTATTTGGAAGGTGGAATCATGACTACAAGAAGGAGGCAACCTGCACATTCACATCGTTGATTGAAAAATACCATGACATACTAGCAGACAATGAAGCATTGAGCACAAGAATGACGGTAATATTTAAGAATAATTGTATATTTAGAAACGTGTAAAATTTAATTGTATATTATATATTAGTATGAACAGCATTTCATTTAATTGTATTTATAAATGAGCAGGTTGTACCGTCAACGGAATATGTGCACAATGTTAATGATGATGGGAGATATTTTGTAGTATGTCTAAAAAAAAAACTTGCACCTGTGGAAGATTTCAGTACGAGGAAATACCTTGTGAACATGCTTGGGCTGTATTGAAATGGAAGAGTCTACCACCAGATGAATATTGCTCAGATTTATACAAACCAAAGACAATGTTGAAGACATATAATATGCCTATAGATCCTTTACCGGATGTAAAGGCATGGTTGATTCCGGATAGCGTTATTGCTGATGACGTATTACCTCCAAAATTTAAACGACCTCCGGGCATGCCAAAGGGTAAGCCTCGAAAAAAAATAGCAAGAGAGTTATCGAGGATTAAGGGGAAAAATACATGTAGCACATGTGGAATGGCAGGTCACAATAGGCGTTCGTGTAGGAATAAGCCAAAAGATGTTTAAGGTTGATTGTTTTTTCCTAATTAAATTTGAATTGAAACTATATGCATTATGACTTAATTGAAATCTTTGTTTTTGTATACTTATATTACTTAAACTACGTCGTAATTTTGTTATGTGTTGTACATTAATGTGTGTGTTGTATGATCTACAAAAGTAACTATTATACTCAATAAGTTTAAGTATATACTATATACAATGCTTAATTTGAACAAATTCGTAAATTAAATTTGTATATATATATACGCAACATGATAAAATGTTCAACACTAAAGAACTGTGCATATATATATGTAAGAATAAAAAACATTGAGTTTTAAAACGAATTTTTATTCAATTAGATTGTATATGTATATACAATTAATAAATACAATGATGCTAGTATATACTATATACAACGAATAACCTGAACAACATATATCTTTGTTATACAAATTCGTAAATGCAATTTGTATATGTATATATTTATTCAATAAGATTGTATATGCATATTTAGATTGTATATGTATATATTTATTCAATTAGATTGTATATGTATATACAATAATTCAATTAAAATGTATATGTATATATTTATTTATATAATACGTTATACAAAATAACACTTATATATAATATATACCTTATACAATAAAATAAGTGTGACTATAAAATATATACAATTAATAATTTGAACAACAGATATCTTTGTTATACAAATTCGTAAATGCAATTTGTATATATATATACTCAACATGATAAAATGTTCAACAGTAAACAACAAGATCTTATAAAAAAAATAAAACATTATTAGCCTAAAATATAGTAATTGCATTAATTTGTATAGAAAACTGTGTACATATATATATATATGTAAGACACTTAGTTTTAAAAGTAGTTTTTATACAATTAATTGTATATGTATATATTTATTTATATAATACGTTATACAAAATAACATAAAAGATAGTGTCATATATTTGTATAACACTGATATGATAGTTCAAAACAAGCAAAATGATATTACGAGTTAATTAAAACAAAAGTTATTGTAAAATTGTTAATCGAAGACTAATATTTAAAATGTCAACTAAAAACCAAAACCATGCTACAACTAAGGTATAAAACTACTGGATTGTAATAGTTTCAGTACTGTTGTTTTCTGTGCGATTCCTGACGGGTTTTAAAGGCGCTTCACTATCACTGACAGCTCCAGCTTGTATCTTTTGATTGCCGTAATTCCACAACAATGCATCGTATCTAAGGCGAATTTCTTCTGGGTCTAAATCTGCTGAAATGTCTTTCCTGTCACTCAAAAACTCCGCGTATGACGCAACATACACTCCACAATCCCTAAAAAAATTATACGAAAAAAAAGTTCAAATGTTATTATACTACTTAAAGTGTAACTATGTTCAATAAAATATAAATTTAATGAATTTTGAACTTACAAACTAGCAGCTGGTTGTTGGGGAAGGTCTTCCACATATACAATTTCGAAGGAATCATATACGGTATGACCTTGATATCGATGGTGGCTTGCAATATCCAAACCTTTCTTCATATAGAAATCAGACTTTACAAGATACATTGGTATAAGCTGTGCATACTTCTTGATGTGATTGACAACAAATGAGTGGTGAAGAGAATTGTTGATTGAGTCATACACCTTGATGCATCGATCATTGAAAGATATGACAATCAGAATCCAATGTAACCTGCCTTCTAAGTTAACCGGGATGAATACATCATCGACTGTGTGCCATGGTGCATACGCTAGCATCTTGTATCCATTAATATAATCAATAATCATCTCGTCTAACACTTCCTTAGAAAGGTCACCTTTTATTCCATAATATGCATTCCAAGCATTTAGAAAAACAGTGTTGAAATTGCAACATAGATTTGTGAATTTGTATGTGCTACTGTTGGAGTATTTGGCCTTTTTCCTTATATAGTAGAATAAGACATCTATGTGCTGTGATATAATGAGTAATAATGTTATAATTTATACATTATACAATTTCATTTAATTAAAACATTTTTAATAATATAAAAACGGAAACATACCGAGTTATCAATCAACTGNTGATGCATCGATCATTGAAAGATATGACAATCAGAATCCAATGTAACCTGCCTTCTAAGTTAACTGGGATGAATACATCATCGACTGTGTGCCATGGTGCATACGCTGGCATCTTGTATCCATTAATGTAATCAATAATCATCTCGTCTAACACTTCCTTAGAAAGGTCACCTTTTATTCCATAATATGCATTCCAAGCATTTAGAAAAACAGAGTTGAAATTGCAACATAGATTTGTGAATTTGTATGGGCTGATGTTGGAGTATTTGGCTTTTTTCCTTATATAGTAGAATATGACATCTATGTGCTGTGATATAATGAGTAATAATATTATAAGTTATACATTATACAATTTCATATAATTTAAACATTTTTAATAAGTAAAAACGGAAACATACCGAGTTATCAATCAACTGGCGCTCAAACCCGATATTGTAGAACCAATTCTTGTTGTCAATTGTCACTACACCAAAATTAAACAATTGTAATGTTGCCTTTCCTTTCCTATAGCGATCCTCCGCATAGTTCCTATTATAAATAATACAAAATAACTACACAAAACAAACAATTAAAAATACAAGTGTATACAAAATAAATAAATATGTTACTTTTTCTAATGCTTGACGAGTAAGTCTTCTTTCAGTCATATCCAAAAATTTGAAAACAAATCAAACTCTTTCTTATCAGACAATGAAACAAAAGAATGTTTCATGTAAAACACAACTGGTTGTCGGGACAAACTACCTGAAAAGATATGTATATAAATATTTACATCATGCAAACAATATGCTTATTTATGATAATGTAAACATAAATAATTGTTGCTTACCAGCATCCGACCCAAGCGAAGTCATGTATGGAGATATGTTGAATGGACCTGGACGTCTATGCCTAACAGCTGGCATTGGTGTTACTTCAGCTTCAACTTGTTTTTGTAATACAATGTTTTGCAGTGTGTTCACACTTGGAAGAAGATGGTCTGCCAATTCATCCTGTGATTCAGTTACAACTGTTTCCTGATTTGAATCAGGCATGTATACCATTTGTATAGGCGCTGCAACTATAATAGACTCCTCTGCTTCTGCAATACGCTCATGAGATGCAGCATTGTATATGTTATATATTACCCGACTGTTTGAGCTACTTTCAGTTTCCCTTTGGGCATTTTGCTGGGCATCCACAGTAGCATACAACACTAATTGATCTTGTGAGGCAGTACCACTTAGATCATTCAAATTATCACCCAAAACAACTTGATCCAACAGTGTAGAATTCGGGTTTAGTTCTTTCAAGTTATCTCCCAGCTTAAACAGAATATAATAACTTAAATATCTAACAAATTGATTATAAACCATTATACTAAATTTTAAAATGTATATAATCATTTACGGATACCTCATGATCTTTTAATTCACTTGGATGACCCATCGATTTTTTTTGTGCACCTAACTGTGAAGACTTGGTATTTGACTGATGAACACGAGTGATATGTGTTTCTTGCATGACATCTTCAAATGTAGCCTGAAAAAAATGTAAACAATATAAGAAAATATGTTGTAATATATTCTATATAAAAATAAGTAATATGTTGATTTATACTAATTTGAGCTATACTAGTATATAGTTCTTCATTATTTAACACCTAAAAAATAAAAAATCTTGAATTTACTTATATACAATTTATTTCATTTCAATATGTGTATAAACTGAATTAATGTATAAATATTGCCAAATAATACCTCTTGATCTGTCAAATTTGCAGATTGACTTTGGGGTTCATGTGGAGTGTATGTGGGCTGGTGATGAAAATCTCCGACGGGTGATTCTTGCTCATCATCAACGACGTTAACCTGAAAATAATTATACAACTTTATTCATTAGTATATATTATATTGTATATAAATAATTAAAACAAAAAATTTATACATGTGATTCCTTGGAATTTATGGCTTCCCACACTGTTTTGAAGTTGTCTTCAAGCATTTTTCTCAAATCAGCGAACTTGTCCTTGACCTATGTGAAAAAGGTGCATATTTTATTAATACTTGTATATAATCTTTGCAACTAACATATGTTTGAATTGTATAATTGATTACTGATTTTTTGAATGCTTCAAATTCATCACGCGAAATGGTAATGCTTGTTGACTTTTTGATTTGCCCCATTTGTGTTCTGTCTTGTACACCTTTCTGCTCTCCATGTTTATTGTTGTGTGACGTACCTGCATCACTGTGTTTCTCAACACTGTTGATATTGATGGACTGTGATCGTGTGGCTTTGCGCGCCATTGATCTTCGTGTGTATGTCTTAATTGCCTTTGTTGAAGATTTATTGATGGAGATGACTGTAACAGATTGTTTTTTCTTTTTCCTAATCGGTGAAGAACATTCAATAACTTTTTCTTTTCCTTTTCTGCTTGTTATACTGGGCGGGTTTTGGAAATCATCATCCGGATCTATAACTTTATTGTGATCAGTCTGCAGGCCCTGAGTAATTGATTGGTCTGTCGACGGTGGAAGTTGGAGGATTTTAATTTCCATCGCTGTTGGTTCAATATTTCTGAACTTAATCTGCATAATCATGGAAAATTATAAGTCAATATAATAAAAATGTAATATACAAATTGTAGTAAGTCAATGTATACTAACTTCAATAATACACAAATTGTAGTAAGTAAATACATACCGGATTATCTGCATCATTAAAAATTGTTTTCATGAAATAATCAAACCGAGGATGGTCGTTCTTAGTCACCCAATTGATAATCCGAGGAATGTGACTAGAAACCTTGACAGCAATCTTGTCATCAACATACGAGCAACATTCATAGAACCAAACTTGCATTGGAAGTGGAAAGCCCTGAATTCTGTAGTACTGTCCACATGGCTTTATCTTGTTGTTTATGGATTTAGCAAGTTCATTAAAAGCCTTCCGACTCCATGGATAATCCATAAATCCACCTGTTTCAACCAGATCAAAGTCTTACCTATCTATTGTTGTTGTAGTAGGTTCTGCGGACATGATAAACTCATGTATATAATATAGAATCCCAAACTTGTATGCATCTTCCTGATTGTCACCCCATACCTTTGCTTTAAAAGCTTCAGCCAATCGAGCTTTAGTGACAGGAGAATTCCCTGGAAAATACTCATCGATGATTCTATTGGGTTGATCAGTATCAAAGTTGAAGTCAGCAC
>NC_028646.1:7224487-7263106 GCF_001406875.1 Solanum pennellii | reverse complement strand
CTGATTGTCACCCCATACCTTTGCTTTAAAAGCTTCAGCCAAACGAGCTTTAGTGACAGGAGAATTCCCTGGAAAATACTCATCGATGATTCTATTGGGTTGATCAGTATCAAAGTAGAAGTCAGCACCATTATCAGAACAATTCAAACCAGAAATAATGGCAAACTCCCTTATTGTGAATCGAAGCGTTGTGCCATTTATATAAAAAAGTATTGCATTGACAGAACTACCTTCCAACTCCCTCAACATAATGCATCTAAACAATTGTGCTTGCACGTGACATCGTTTCATTGTTGTTAACTGTGCAAAACACGATGATGTACATATACGATTATATTGATTTGGAGGCAGTTTATTCTGAAGCTCATTCAATGTGTTGATTTGCGTATAACATTTCATGTGAATTGTCCTTTTTTCACGGTTCTTGCAAATATATCTGACTTCCTAAAAAAAAGTGTATGAAATAAACAGGGTATATATATACAAAAAAAACAATTTTAAAAGAAGTCATGTACATATTAATTTCTGTATATATATATACTAACTTACCTTTTTTGTATATTGATATGTGTACATGAATATATTAGTTAAACATGACATTATATACAAGTGTCTAAATGACTTTTTATATACTCCAATAATATATAAACTTAATATATACTAACTTCAATAATTTGTATATAACTACTAAAATATACAAATTACAAATCACATATGAAATTTTCCCATCTATTAAACATGGTATATATATATAAAAAAAAATCAAAAAAGAAGTCATGCACAGATTAATTTCTGTATATATATACGAACTTACCTTTTTTGTATATTGATATGTGTACATGAATATATTAGTTAAACATGACATTATATACAAGTGCCTAAATGACTTTTTATATACTCCAATAATATATAAAGTTAATATATACTAACTTCAATAATTTGTATATAACTACTAAAATATACAAATTACAAATCACATATGAAATTTTCCCATCTATTAAACATGGTATATATATATAAAAAAAAATCAAAAAAGAAGTCATGCACAGATTAATTTCTGTATATATATACGAACTTACCTTTTTTGTATATTGATATGTGTACATGAATATATTAGTTAAACATGACATTATATACAAGTGCCTAAATGACTTTTTATATACTCCAATAATATATAAAGTTAATATATACTAACTTCAATAATTTGTATATAACTACTAAAATATACAAATTACAATCACATATGAAATTTTCCCATCTATATAACTAAATCCAATTACTTTGTGTATATATGTATATAAAAAAAAATAATGAGCCTTTAATATACAATCCGCTACTACCAGCTATTAAAACAGACATGTACATATCAATTTTTGTATATGTATATAAACTTAATATATACTAACTTCAATAATTTGTATATAACTAATAAAATATACAAATTATAATCATATATAAAATTTTTCCATCTATATAACTAAGTCCAATTACTTTTTTGTATATATATACAAAAACCAAAATAATAATGAGCCTTTAATATACAATCTGTTACAACCACTATTAAGACTTAGTATATTTATTCATTATACATAACTTAAAGTATGTATAAAGTAATCAAATCGACAAACACATAATAATTAAGCAAAAATACAAATATATAACTAAACACGTATGTACTAAACATGCAATATACTATATACAATACTTAAATAATATTTTTTGTATATTGACATCTAAGTAATCAAAAAATTGTATCTAATTTTGTGTTTTAAGACACTACCTCATGATTATGATGTTCTTCAGATCCGACAACTTCAGATGCATTTTCCTCTAATCAATGTTTACAGCTTTCCTCTTTCTTCTTCCTTGTACAATTTTAATGCCTCTAGCTTTGGCATTGTTAATAACTTCTTGAACTGCCGTAGGGTCGTTTTTTTTCTTTGATCTCAACTCTTCCATTGTTTGTTCTTATAGAACTTGTTTTGATTTTCCCAAAGACCCTACATCAACCCCAAAATCTTGAGTTAACCCCATTGAAAACGATGGTAAAATGTCAACAAAATTGACATGCAAAGGAATACCTCTGATAATCCTCATAGATGAAGATGATTCATTCATTGTGTGACCAATTTTAGATCTATCAAGAACAAAAAATCGTTTATTTCATCAAAAAATATGAAAAAAAAGAATAAACAGAACACATATACAAATTTTGAATAAGAAAAAAAAAAGAGGCAAACTACTAAAATTAAGGAGTACTTACGAAATTGAATTCAACTTTGGGAGGGAGTATTTTGGACAACAATTTGAAATTCAAATTGGATAGCTGGAGTATTAAATGTAGAAGAAAAAGTTGGAATATGAAAAGGAGAGAGAAAATTGTTTTGTGTATAATTATATACAAAATTAAAAAATAAGGTTTTTATACTATTGGTTATATAATAGGTTGTGGACCTCATTAATTATAGCAAAAAAAATAAAGTATAATTATATAATGTAAATAAATTAAACTATACCCCTATTATATAATTACTTATGAATATTTATCATTCCATATAATTTTTCCTTAAAAAATGGTACCAGAGTAATTCATCCAGGGAGTCTACGTACAAAGCTAATTTTATGAGATGAACCCAAATAGTAATAAATGAGATGTATATTGTCCATATTTCCACCCACTTTAAGATAGGGTGGGCTCAACTAAGGCAATTACAACACTCCTTTGGGCCCACGTTTATTTTTAAATTTGAAAGGAAATTTTTTATTATAAAATATACTATATTTTTTTAATGTGGGGATAATGGTAATATATAATTAAGGGATAGCTTTTTTATGTGTATTATTCGATGTGGCTATTTATTTTATTGTTTCATTTTTATCTGTACAACTAATATTGAGAAGCATTATTATTTCTATATATTACTCTGTCATTCTCTCTTTCACAATATTTATTTTCTTATTATTGACTATTTTGAAGTCTCTTAAACAATTACTTTTTCTTGTTTGTTACAAAAAAAGATAATAATTTGTCTTTTGGTGTCTTCTAGAAAATTTAAAGTATTACAATACGTTATTATCTATATATATATATAATAGGAGAGTAAAAATCACTATTTGTCAGCATCAAAAAAAAAAGATTTTTAAAATAGTTAAAATAAATTATATGTACAATGAGTAATAATAAATTATTATTATATTTTTAAAAAATTATTTTAAATATGCTGATGTAACGTGTGTTTGTGATTCCCTTTTTTTGGGAAGTTAAATTATTTTTAATTTAAATAATATTAGTAGTAATAATAAGAAAAAAAACTGACAATAAAAAAAATAAATTGAAATGAAAACTTCCCACGTTATTAGNTGTAAATTTTCACATACATACAAACATATATATATATATAAAATATGCCAGTACCTTAAACTGAAAAATAAATAATAAATAAATAAATTTTTTCATTATTAACGTAAGTTTTAAGGAAAATAACCAATTTAAAAAATTATAAAGTTTTACCATCTAGTTGTAAAAAATATGAATTATTAAATTAAATAAATTAAAAATTGCAATGCTAAATAAAATTGTTTTTTAACGTGTTTATTGGCTGACATTTTTTAATAAAAAGAAACTAATTTTAAAGTTGGATTTGAGTTTATTCTTATTGGTTGAGATAATTTAATTATTTAAACATTCTCGAAAGTTATTGAATAGTAAAGTTATAATCGAAAGTTATTGAATAGTAAAGTTAGTAACCGCATGAATTTATCTATCTATAAAAAAGTAAAGCATCAATGATTTTTTGTTTTATCAGAATAAATATTTTTTGTCAATTGCTTAAGTAAAAAAATTTCAAATTGAGACAACGATTGATGTCATTTTTATAGTAACTTCTTCAACAAAATTTCAATGAAAAAACCAAAAAAATAGTGGCTATAAAGTTATGAAGATGGAGATGCAAGAAAATGGTTGTAAGAGGTTGGAAATTTATGACGTGTATTCGATAAATTAGACGTACATTCTGTATTTGAAACTCTTCTAATCACAATTATGAGGGAACAAACATGGATGGTGATAATGAACTTCTGAATGACTTTGAATTCTATGAGCAATTGTTGGATATGTTCTTAATTTGAGACAATAGATCATTATTTGGTAAGATTTTCAACCACATCCACCCTCTTCACATGAGTTTTGCCTGCATGCTATCTTATATAGAGTAACTGTCAAATATATTGTTTTCATTGCATGTATGCAGTATTTAAAAGTTTCTACAAATTGAGAATGCATTTAAAATAAGTCCATTCAAAGAGTCACTTACTCGATCCTTTTGTAATGATAAACAAAAAAAATACATATATGAACATATCAAAATGTTAAGATAAATATACCAATGTTATTGTTAATATGTACAAACAAAAACACAAATATTAGATTAATCAGAAGCAAAACCTTTTATGAATTTAGTGATTAACTTATGAATTTGCTAATGAAATAACTTGATTGCTGAATTTATGAAATATCTTAAACTATTTGAAATTTTTATAGAAATGATATATTAAAGTTTACTAATATTTCCCATAGAGCTATCACTACTAATTATCATGTAATATATCTGATAAGTTATACATCTCTTAGTACATAATTTACATAAACTTTCTTTTCTTAGTAAAATAAAGGATAATATATTTTCTATTTGAATAGGAGATACGGCACAATTTTTAATTAAAATTACAAAAACTCTCTGTAGATTGTGACAAATATAAGTTTTTTTGGCCTTCTATTTTCTACTGTTAATTTGTTTAAGATGGATAGGAATTATTGTAGAGATCTAAAACTTACAATAGGTTCAGAAAATCATTTTATTTTGGCAATGAAAGTAATAGTAACAAAAAAAAATACATATTTTTGAAAAAACATATAACAATAAAAAATATATGCATTTAATTTTTAATAAACCCATTCTTTTTAAAATTGGAAAGTTACCATAGTTAATACAAAATCCATATCCTTTTCATTTTTTAAAAAAGCAACTGATTTTTATATATGGCTAATACAGGGAGAGAGTAGTCTATATAGTTTTTTTTTTAACTTATTATTATTATTTTTTAAATCAAATATTATATTATTTGTGAATAAGTGGGGGTAATTTTATTCGTATCGTTTATTTTACTTTTTTTTAAGTTATCAGTTTTCTTTTTATTACCGAATATTTTAAACTTTAAATATTTAGTATTCGTTATATTTTATTTCTAAAAACATAAAATCAAATTAAACTGATTATCATAAATTAAAAGACAAGGAATATGTGTTGTCTTTTTAAAATTTGAGTTCAATGAATTATGGTCCACTTTGTTTTAGAAACCATATAGAAGTAACCATTATTGTCCACAAGAAAATAGTATTTATCATTAAAATAATGATACATCTATATATAATATAAGAGGAAAAATAAGTCACGCATGATAAAAGTATCATGTTTCAACTTTGTAATTATAAAATAATAATAGATTCCAATTATCAAAGCAGATTTTTTTTAAACTACACAATTTTAAAATTACCCATTTAATTTTAAGCAATTTTAACATGTTTTTACACTATACACATCAAAATGCTCCTTATTTACGGCATCTAAATATATATATGAAGTTTAATATCCTTTTTTCTCTATTTTATTAATATTATACTTCTCCAAAATGAAAATCAACATCAAAATTCCAATTTCTTTGTATAACTAAAATTAATTATTTGTAATTATATATATAAATAAATTACAATTCAAAAAACAATACATTTATTTTGAAACTGTTGTAAATAAATTTATCTATTATAATTTAAAACATTTTAAACCAAATTTTCCTTATTTATAGCAACTGAAATTTTCTTTTTCCATCTCTTTTTAAATTTTTAAATATTGTACTTATCCAAATCTACATTCTAAATAATTGAAGTTTTTGAATGTTATTGATAATGGTTCCACAAATTTAAATGTCATTATCTTAATTGTTCATTTTAAGTGTTCGCTTTGTGTTTGCTTCATGATTTATTTATATATTTTATGTTTGATTGTTTTTGTGTCTTTATGCCAAAGGAACAATTATTCAGATGAACGTGTTTGTAAGTTATTTCATAATTGAATGAAACGTATTTCTCTTTACTTCTTCTACAATTTTTTATTTATATATCTAATTATAAAATGAGGTTATCTTAAGTGGTTAATAAGTTCTAAAAAATTCATTGAACTTTTGCAGTGTCAATTTACAATTTTACATATTTATAGTTATTACCTTACAACTACATATAATAGTCCTCTTATCATTTATTACTGTGCTTATTTATCTTCACTTAAAATACCATCAAAACTAGATACCAAATTTGTTAATTATCTTTGTCCATCTCTCTTCATTTCGTATGCTAAGTTATTGAATCGTGATTGATCATTGTCTGAGTGTTAGATGATTCAATCACTTAAAGATACAATAAAAGAGAGTATCAATTGAGTGAAAGATCAAAGTATCAATTGTAATAGAAAAATATCTATTGAGTGAGAGATTAGAGCACCAAACGATCTAAATAGTGTAAGTGGATGAAAATTTATATTTATTGCTATTATAGAAGAGTTATTCTTGCAAAAGAGCTAATTATCTCGATTGAGATTGAAAAATGAGTACTTAAAAATACATATATTTTTAGTTTAACACAGACTGTAATTGAAGTGATATTAATCTATACAAACACCGCTATGTACTTATATTTTAACTTTTGTGTCTTTTAGACTCATTTACAATTGTTGATTTGATAGAAATTCTATTTTCGTTAGCGATAAATTACATGATTAATTTGTATCTTCCTACAAATTGCAAAGAAATCCAACATAGACAAACGTATATCAAATTTTCTTTACTTTGCACTTATTTTCTATTGTATGTGAACATTAAAATTTGATGATTGTTTAACTGATAATTTTTCCTAATTACATGTATCATTGTTACAAGTATTTAATTCAGTTTAATTGAAGGACATGTAAATACATAATATATCTATAAAAAATATTGTTGATAACATTGCATATTAAAAGTATATGTGTGGTTTTATTTACTTTAAATCATACAGCATGATTCACAAATAAGGAAAGGAGGACTATTATATTAATATTTTATTAGTTTTATAATCTAAGTTGCAATAATTTTTTATATTTGGCCTTTTTAACTAATTTAACTTCTAATTTTTAAATCAAAATTAAATTTTAAATTGTTTGTAAATATGTTTAAAAAAACACAAGTTACATTACAGAAGCGGTAAAATAAGGAGTATATATAGACCTTTGATGAAGTGGTGGGGTCAACCAATATTACCATGAATTGCGGAAAAATGTTAATAATTATCTAATTAGCTTAAAAATAATTTAAAAAACTATTTTTTAAAAACAGTTACATAAAGTAATGTTTAAAATTAGAAACAAAACTGTGGTTCTAAAACTAATTATAACCGCTTAAGGATAATATGTATTATAATCTTAAATTTTAACATCTCAATTTAGACTAATTAATTAGTTGTCCTAATTAATTTTAATGATCACACATTAACTATTTTTTAAGCCTTCACTTTATTTAGTTTTGTTTTTATTTCATGGCCTTTAGACATTAAGTAGTGTTATTATGAAGAGTATAATGTTTAAACATATGTTATTTACGTTTTTCATAAAGTTCGATAAAACTATTAATTGTTATATAGATCGGATATCTTTGAGCATGTTTGGATAGATATATAACTTAGTCAAAAAATAAAATTTCTACGTTCTTATTGCGTCATAAAAAAATAAATATACTTATTAAAATTAATTATTTTTAGTTTGTAATCATATGTAGTACATATTATTTAAATATATTAATTTTTAAAAGAATTAATTTAAAAATTGAATTTATTATTTTCTTAAAATTGGATAACTATCCTTATATAAACGGCATACAAATAATTAAATAACCTCATTAATATTTAGTATAATAAAATACTACAAAAGAATATTACGTTTATGGCTTAAATTTTGTGTTGATAAAAATAATATTTATATCTTCTTTTATATAAATAACAAAAATATTAATGGGAAGAAAATAATAAGCTATAGTTAATTTTTTTCATTTTTTTAAAAAATAAAGTGTTATATCATTTTATAGGGGACTTGGAGTTTGGAAACGAAGTGATGAAATCATATTATATGTTATTTATTTGAAAAGTAAATTTTTTAAAATATTGATATATTTAAGATAAAAATGAGTTGCCTTTTTAACTTTTAGAATATAGAAATCTATAAATTGTCCATAGATCCTTAAAGAAAATGGTACGAAAAGGACATACTATTTTTCAATTCTAATCTTATACTAATTTAAGAATGTAAAAAATATTTTGAACCTTTTCCATTCGAAGAAAAACATATGCAAAATAAATCAACATGTTAATTAATTTTATGACTTTTAACATTTCATGTGAAAAATTTGAATAAAAAAATTGCTAACATGAAAAAATAATAATTATTAATACAACATAAAAATAAAACAAGACAAATGTGTAAAAATATTTAAACTATTTGATATTTTTTGAAAGTAAATTAATATAATCGCGCAACGCGCGGACACATATACTAGTTATATTAAAGAGTGCAACACTAATTCATCATTACACAGACTTATCGAATTCAACGTAATAGTAATGTTCAATATCGATATATCAACACAAATTCTTGAGTCAACGGTTCTTTTTCTAACTGTATACTCTCTCCATTCATTTTACTTATTACATTTGGACTTGACATGCTTGTTAAGAAAATAACAATTAATATAATTATTTTACCATATTATTCCTTTAATTGATATTTTATATTAGGTCTCCAAAAATAATTTGGGGAATAAGTAATCAATGCCAAGAGTAAAACATGGAAACAATAATTATTTTTCTTGATAATTTAAAAGTAACAAGTAAAAGTAAAAAGTCAACTTTTAGAATAGAGAACAAGTAAAAGTGATGAACAGAGAGAATATTATATTTTTTCATTAAAAATTTGCATTATTTCCAAGACTAACTCAATAAAATTGGGGGCCTAAACTCAAACCTTAAAGAGGGGCCCTAATATTTTCTTTTTATTTTTTCTCCAAAAAAATAATACTCATGTACTATATATATATATATATGTATAATTCCCGATTGAATCATTGAACCACCCATAATTTGTTTCTTTTAAACAGTATTGTTGGCTGATAGTGAAACTAGATTTTGTGAGGAGTATTGATAGATGATACATATGTTGTTCCAGAACTCATTAGTCCAACTGATAGTGAAACTGTTCGAGAATAATTGTGTTTTACTTCAAGTCATTTGAACACATTAGAAAAAAAACGAGACTAACACACAATTTGTCTTCAATCAAAATTATTACAATACGTACACATTTGAAGGCATTTAAAATTAAAAAAAACCCAATCAAAATCAACCAACAGAGTTTAAAATGAACAAATTATGGGTAGTTCAATGATTCAAAAGGAAAATGGCGTAGTTGAGGTACCTGAAGGAAAAAACCCAATAAGTTTAGGGATACCTTTATTTAAAATCTATTTTTCGTGCCTTTTTAGATGTGAAATCATTAAATACTGTTTTCTAATAATTGTTTTAGTAATTCCTTTTAAATTGATGATATATCTAATACATTCAAACTCATATTGTTGATCTTAGATAAGATTTTATCAATTTTAAATTCGAAAAACTTCTTTCGGCTGAGGCAATAGTTACAGGAATTGTTAACATTATTCTATAAGCAATGTATGCATTAGGAAAAGAATCAAGTCTTTTTATTTGATTGAGTATTTTCATTAAATTATTATGTTGTACTTGTATTATTTCTCTTAATAATAACTAAAACGAGAATATATATACTTATTAATGAAGAATATCAACGATAACAAAAGTTCAAAAAAAATTATAAGATTAAGTTAGAATAATAAAATTTGGTTCATGAATTTGATAAGTTGATATAATATTGAAATTGTCTTGCGTTCCTTCAATATAATGATTGCATGTTGCACTTCTTAAGATTTTGAATAAGACACCCAAAAGCAAATTTAATTCTTTTTTTGACTTGTAAGCAACAATAAATCATTTTTTAGGAAAGAGTTCAACATTGAAAATAAAAATATTAAAATAGAGAAAAAAAAGATGAGTATAAGGTAAATAGTAATATAAGGTCAAATTGTTCGGAGATAAATAAGAAAACACGATTTTCCACTTAAGGAAATTATTTTCATAAAATATTTCATTCCTTAGAAAAGTGGAAAAAACTAACGGCTATTTTGTATTTGTTTTTTATACTTCTTACATGTTTTTTTTAAAAAAATAAACATACATATAATTTTAAGTAATATGTTTATGTATTTTTTAAAAAAATTGGGGGGCCCAAGTGACGATTTTAGTGATCTAGTGGTAAAGACGGCCTGATTGTTTCCTTCTTACCTCATAAAGTCTGCGTACATCCTACCCTACCGTATAGTTCAATATATATATATGTCAGAAAAAAAAAACTCAATTAACTAACATATAACCACTTGATAGTTTCACTATATAAAGAGGAAAAGAAAGAAGAGATGAATAGAGGGGATATGGAAGAAGTGAAGGAGAAGGGAAAGGTATGTGTAACAGGAGGAAGTAGTTTTCTTGGATCATGGATGGTTATGAGACTTCTTCATATTGGTTACCATGTTAACACCACAATTAGGTCTCATCCAGGTTTGTTACTATTACAATTTACAATACTTATGTGAAGATGTACATCATTTAGGCCAAACATGATAACAGAAACAAGCTTCAAATATCTTATGCTAAAAAATTACACTGTTAATATATGTTTAAAATTATTTTTTATTAACATATATATAATAATAAAAGTTGAACCTCTCTAACCTCTTCCTCATATTTTAAATTCTTTAGTGAAAATTACGACTCTGACTCTACCAGTGAACTTCTCCATTTTTCCGATAGTACTGCAAGTTTGAATTAAGGTGTACTTACAATGAAAGTTTCCTCATATATCACTTCATTATTGTTGAGAGCCTTTCAGAAACAACCTCTCTATCTTCACGAGATACTGGTAAAATCTGTGTATATTCTATTCTCACTAAATCTCATTTGTTGGATTTCACTGGATATGTTATTATTGTTGTTTCCACATAAGCATGATTAAGGTTAGACGAAGTAGTTTTAGGGGTTCAGTTGACCATTTTGCCTAGTAAATACGTTCTAACTTCAAAGGGTATGGCGATAAATTTTTCATCTTTTTTTTTCATTGCTAGATCGCAAGAAGGATGTGAGCTACATCACGAACCTTCCAGGTGCTCAAGAAAGGTTGCATATTTTTAATGTCGATTTAAACAAACCAGAGGGTTTCAATACAGCAATTGATGGATGCATTGGAGTGTTTCATGTTGCACATCCAGTTGATTTTGAGAACAAAGAAAGTGAAGAAACAATAACACAGAGATCTATCGATGGTACTTTAGGTATTTTACAAGCATGTCTTAATTCAAAGACAGTTAAACGTGTNATTACACTGTTAATATATGTTTAAAATTATTTTTTATTAACATATATATAATAATAAAAGTTGAACCTCTCTAACCTCTTCCTCATATTTTAAATTCTTTAGTGAAAATTACGACTCTGACTCTACCAGTGAACTTCTCCATTTTTCCGATAGTACTGCAAGTTTGAATTAAGGTGTACTTACAATGAAAGTTTCCTCATATATCACTTCATTATTGTTGAGAGCCTTTCAGAAACAACCTCTCTATCTTCACGAGATACTGGTAAAATCTGTGTATATTCTATTCTCACTAAATCTCATTTGTTGGATTTCACTGGATATGTTATTATTGTTGTTTCCACATAAGCATGATTAAGGTTAGACGAAGTAGTTTTAGGGGTTCAGTTGACCATTTTGCCTAGTAAATACGTTCTAACTTCAAAGGGTATGGCGATAAATTTTTCATCTTTTTTTTTCATTGCTAGATCGCAAGAAGGATGTGAGCTACATCACGAACCTTCCAGGTGCTCAAGAAAGGTTGCATATTTTTAATGTCGATTTAAACAAACCAGAGGGTTTCAATACAGCAATTGATGGATGCATTGGAGTGTTTCATGTTGCACATCCAGTTGATTTTGAGAACAAAGAAAGTGAAGAAACAATAACACAGAGATCTATCGATGGTACTTTAGGTATTTTACAAGCATGTCTTAATTCAAAGACAGTTAAACGTGTAGTATACACCTCTAGTTCAACTATACACTTCTAGTTCAACTACGATTATGGTTGAGAATTCATCAGACACAGTAGACGAAAACTCATAGACAAACGTAGACATCGTAAGAGCTTTAAAGAATTTTGCAAGTTCTTATACGATTAGTAAGACATTAACAGAAAAGGCAGCTTTTGAATTTGCTGAAAAAAATAGTATCTATCTTGTGACTGTAGTCCCAACTTGGATACATGGACCCTTTATTACTCCTCAATTTCCTGGCTCTGTTAGTTCATCCATGGAAATGATTCTCGGTACGCCTTAAAATATCATAGATTTTCATTCCCTCAACTTCTTCGTAATTGAAAATTTGTGCAGGACATCAAAATTAAAACATGAGTTACCCTCCATATGTACCTTTTGTACATATAGATGATGTGACAAATGCTCACATTTACCTTCTTGGAAACCCTAATGCAAAAGGAAGACATATTTGTTCAGCTGTTGAAATAACACGCGAAAAGCTAGTTGAGTTTCTGTTGATAAGATATCCTGAATTTCGAAAACAAATTAATGAGTAAGTATAAATACTTGCCTAATCTTTAATATTGTTTATTCTTTCATTTTTAAATCTAATTAGTAAATGTTCATTCGGGAAACTAGAGATGGAAAAAAGATACTTGATTTAACTTACTATTAATTTGCAGGTACACATGGGCAAGTAGTGAAGAAGTTGAATTCCTAGATTTTCATCCAAAAAGCTTTTGGAGACTGGATTTAAGTACATGCATGGCCTTGAGGAAATGTTTAATGGAGCAATTGAATGTTGCAAGCAAAGAAGCTTACTCTAATCCATTTGTGACAAATAAAATGTTTCATATTATATGAAGCTTTTTTCTTTCCTTTTCTTCTTTTGTTCTCTGTTTCCATGTACTGATAGACCAAAATAAAGGAATTGACATTTTGCGCTCTTAAATTTGTTAATGGTTCAATGAGTGGGGTGGGGTGGGGTGGGGGGAGATTACTTCTCGAGGTGTTAGGGGTCTCGAGAGGTAGATCGGGATGACATCGAGGGAATTAGTGATGGAATGGAGAAATCTAAGAAAGGTAAAGGTTAAGAAGGTACTGCGAAGTTGGTGGAAAGTAAGAACGAGAGGAGGAAAAGTGGAAAAGTATAAAGCGGCAAAGAAGGAGGTAAAGTTAGTAGTTACAATGTATGTATGTTGGGTTAGAGGATAATTATGGGGATAAAAAGTTGTACAGGCTAGACAAGGCGAGAGAATGGAGGGCATGTGACCTAGATCAAGTGAACTTCATAAAGGACGAGAATGAGAAGGTTCTGGTGGAGGAGACACTCATTGGACTGAGGTGACAATTATACTTCCAAAACTCCTTGAACGAAGATGGAGCATGGACATTGTGGGGGGAGTTGGATCAATTAAAGAGGCATCACAATTTTGGGTGTTGTAGGTGTATTAAGGCTGATAAGGTTAAGGGTGTTATCTGTAATATGTGTAAGGGAAGAGCAACCGGGCCAAAATGAGATCTGTAATATAAAGTTGTAATCTGAAACCAAAGTTGCTGACATTCGTCACCGTTTAGGTCGTGTTTTTAACTCTCTTGACTAAGGAGGTTTTCAATGGTAAAACACGTATTGTTTACCTTGATGTTTTCGGTTAGTCCTAAGGAACTTGGTTCCTCAAGTCGAGTAGTTGGTACTAGTTTTCTTAAGGCGTACATTATTGAGAAAAAAACACTTCTAATGCCAATAATAATAATTAGTACTATAAAAGCTGCACCTCAAGGGTTGTGATGTAGACAACCTACCTACCCTAGACGCAAGCATCATTTTGACAATCAATACAACAAATATAACTATACAACACACAATAAAAAGGCCAGCTCAACAGACGAAGCATCTCACATTCATGCAGGCTAAGCAGCTAGAGCGCACACACTTGAAGAAGAAGATGTAACATAAACCATCTATCCGAAATAATCAATAACAACAAATATTAACTATACAAGTTTGAGATGAAGCACTTCTCTAAATTCCAATCTTCTAGTCTCAGCATAAGGAGTTATATGTTTATTTGGCCAATATGTTAACCAAAGTCTCCCTTTCAATTCCCATTCCATTGTTTTTCCTGTAGCCCTTTTATCCACTTTCCAACACACACTTTCTCCATATTCATCTCCAGCAAAAATTACCCCTCCTTGCTTAGTAAAAGGCCTATTAACACTTGAATATCTGTTCTTGAACCAAGCTTTTGGCTGAATTAATGAAAAAACAGAAGGCTTTGACGAAAATACCTCTCTTCCATTTCCACTATCATGAAGAAACCAATTCAAATTTGCACCATCTCCATTAACAGATTGCTCAAATTTCCACGGCTTCATGGTCGTAACAACTGTCTCTCCCGCGGAGACTTTTAAGCCCATGTAAGTGTTTGGTGAATCGAATCCCGCTTCAACGGTCTTTTCAATGCCAATTTCTCTTAAGGGATTGTCAGAGGACTTGTTTACTGATATGCTCAACACATTTGATTGAAGTGTTGGAGTTATTTGCAATGATATTCTTGAAGGGAAATGCTTCTCTGATACCCCTGCACCTCTCTCTGCCATTAGTGATTCATTCACTAGCCTAACGACATCACACCTACATGAACATAAAACTTTTAAATCAAGTTAAAATTCAATCTTTAGGTTCTTTTCCCTAAGAAATTGCGATCCTGCTTGGATTAGATGGTTAAAAGTAATTCATAAGCATCAAGTGTTGGGAATCACTTTTTAAGTGTTCCAACAGTTGATTTGAACCTTTTTTCAAACGAAAATGACATAGATGAGCCAAACTTTTAACAGATGACATAAGTGAACCTATTCTCAAAGTTTGGTAGCATATTTGAGCCTTTTCTGTATAATAAATAGTTGTATGTTTAGTAAAAGAATGTTATAAACATGTACTTTATTCAGTTAAAATAACTGAAATGCGCTTAATGAGATAGGGGCATTATTGGGCCAATTTATTAACCACAAGGTATTTGGATTTTTTGAAAAATATTTGGAATAACATAATAGAAATCTTGCTGATCTGTGTTTATAAGCATCAAACATGTGAATAAATCAAGAAGAACATATAAGTTAGTTTGACCAACTTATAAGTTTTACGCCAAAAGTATTTAGTTCAAACAAGACAAATGTACCTAATGTTATCGGTGTTCACCATTACTTCAATCCACTTTTCTCGAATGATAACTCTATGATTTAATTGGATCACTCCTTCAAGCTGATGAAAGTTGAGGGAAAACCTCAAACTTTCATCAGATAAACTACTACAAGTAGACGTTTCGACTTCCATTGCAATAACAGGGCAATATAGCTGAACTTTCCATAGCCCTTGTGTCGAAAATGAGTATGAAAACAATGGACATGGCGTTTTCATCGCATGATGATGATGATTAGAAGAGGAATTTATTTCCAGGATCCAATTAGTTATCGCTAGATTTACTGAACGCATCCATTGCTCTTCAGTATTCGATCCCAAAATCCTCACGAGCAATTTTGATGCTTGTCTAGATTGAGAACACGAAAATTGATTCTTCAGGGCAATAATACATGTTGACCTAAGATCAGCAGGGGCTTCATAGATACAAATTATGAAAGCCAAAGTAAGAAATGAGAAATTGAAAATTTCCTTAAAATCGGAGTTGTTAAAATCCATACGTGGAATCTTGAGGAACAACGAGTTATAATTTTTATTCGGACCATAGTTAAGTACATCGCGGACGATATTAATCAAGAAACTGAATACTGATTCATCGTCTAATAATTTTGTTGTATTATATTTAACTCTTAACGGTTTTGAGGTCCATAGGGAAATAGGAAGATTATAATCCGCGACTATGGAAAAATGGTAATTTTTAGCTACGGATAGTTTGAGGGAAGGTTGAGATGAACATGAAGGAGAAATGCAAATTGAAATAGAGTCTGTTTTCCATTTAGAAGTTGGTGGTAAGTTGTGTATCCAAGAGTATATATCAGGAAAATTGCAAGTATAATAATAAGCCATAGTTTTAATCACACTTGTATGTATGTTATATGATGATGGAATTAATGTGTAAATATTTATAGACAGATATTGTGAAAAGAAAGATTCTTAAGGCTAAGATATAACTTAAAAAGGTTACAAATTGAATTTGCTTTCATGAACGGAATAAAGGTAAATGTTGAAAAATTGCACAAGGAAATATATACTTTGAAAGAATTTATATATAGATTCTTTAACTTTAGGACCATCTAAGAGAATCTTTTTATGTTATGAGGAAGTTATGGACTACATTTCTACTGTTTGGTACTCCCATGTCCACTTTTAATTGTTATATTGAGCTTTTCAAAAGTTAAGTTGACTAATTTTCAGAGTTAAATTAGATGACATTTATTCGAATTTGAAATAAAATATTTAATATATTCAAAAACTATACAAAAAGTACTATAAATTCCATTATTTTGCATATCAATATGATGAAAAAATACATCGTAAAATTGTTAGTCAATGTTATTATCGTTTGACTATAAAAAAAAACTATGATGATTAAAAGTGGACAGAGGTAGTATAATATATAATTGTGTCATTTAACTTGATTTTAAATATGGCATCTTATTTTGTATGTATACAAGTAGACACACATCCTAGTGACATAATACATGTAGGACACTACATAAAATGTGAATTACCACGTAGGACATATGTGTATACTTGTTTATTGTGATACAAATTTAACTATACTTGTGTATACTCAAAATTGAAGAGCGTAGATATAACATTTGAATCCATATAAAGGGTACTTTTATATATTATGCCTTTTTTATTATTCTCACTGTTTTTGGCATCATTAGTGATAATTTATCAAGAATGTTAATAGTTCCACTTGATTTATTTTTCAAATTCGACCCCTCTTATTTGTTCCAAGTTGTTGCTTAAATAGGATAATGTTTGTGTTGGGTTTTATTTGCCCTAAATTTCTTACCATGAATAGGTTTTCCTTTTAGGAAAAGGTTTTGAATTGACTAATCCTTTTTCTGGTAGGAAAAGGTTTAAGACTCTATAAATAGAGGAATGTTCCTTCTAACTTAATCAGCATTCACAATGTAGTCTTAAGGACTTTGAGAGTTTTAGTTAGGGGGAGAATTTATGGGTCACAAGCTTGATATGTTATCACTTGTGTGAACCTCCCATGTATTCCGAGTGATTTGGTTGAGGTTGTTTCCCTCTGTATTTTGTACTCTCATATTTATAGTGGATTGCTCATCTCCTTTGTGGACGTAGGTCGATTGACCAAACCACGTTAAATCTTTGTGTCTTTTGGTATATTTCTCGTTGTCTTCTTACTCGTGGTCTTTCGAGGTTTGCTTTGCTAGCTTCCGCGTTTACAAAGGAGATGAGCAATCCACTATAAATATGAGAGTACAAATACAGAGGGAAACATCCTCAACCAATTCACTCGTAATACATGGGAGGTTCACACAAGTGATAACGTATCAAGCTTGTGACCCATAAATTCTCCCTCTAACCAAAACTCTCAAAGCCCTGAAGACTACATTGTGAATGCTGGTTAAGTTAGAAGGAACATGTCTCTATTTATAGAGTTCTAAACTTTTTCCTACTAGAAAAAGGATTAGTCAATCCAAAACCTTTTTTCCTAAAAGGAAAACCTATTTATGGTAGAAATTTAGGACAAATAAAACCTAACATATATTTATGTATTATGCCTATGCCTTTTATATATTATGCCTTTTTTTTAATTATGCTCATTGTTTTTGGCATCATTAGTGATAATTTATCAAGAATGTTAATAGTACCACTTTGTTTATTTATTATTTTCAAATTTGACTCCTCTTCATTTTTTCCAGAGTTCTTGCTTAGTTAGGATAATGTTAAAACTTTCAAACCTCTTTTGGTTGTTTCATATCTTTACTTCAACTACTTTTGTACGTATGAATATGATTCTTATTCTTTACGTGCTCTAACCACTATTTGTCATGTTATATTTTTGAAAAGTCAATTTGACTAATTTTAAAAATTAAATTCGATTATATTAATTTAATATTTTACAACAAAAAATTTAGATATTCAAAAACAATAAGAAAAGTACTATAAATTATATTTTTTTTGCATATCAATATGATGACTGAATATACATCGTAAAATGTTAGTCAAAATTATTATCGTTTGATTCTAAAAATGAAAACTATGAAAATTAAATGGGAGAAATTAAAGGCTCTCGATTTTACACATAAAGTTAGTTACTTCTTTTTTTTTTAATCTCGATTTTCCTTAGTCCTTCAAGTGAGTACGTATAAAGCTAATTTTTTTCTGTCTTGTTTTCTCTTAGTATTTCTAGTGTTTTTTTTTATAGGAAAGACTTATCCTTTCCTTGCATAATTCAATTTTTCAAAATTAAAGAATCAAAGAGATGTGATTAAATATGTGTATTTTTAATATGAAATTGTATGGATCTAATAAAAAAATGAAACCTCATTCTCATCACAGTCCGTAAGAGGATGTAAATAACTCACTTAGTACTATATAAATGATTCATTTCTGGATAATAACATTTATTGAATCTCTATGCAATAGAAGCATGAATTTTTAAAATTTATTCTGAGATGTGATTTTATTATCAATATGTAATGACTTTGTAGTGACCTCAAGTTATTTATGATCTTCGTGATTATTGTCTCTTCTTTTCTTCTATGAGGCTTTCTATGGAGATTTGTGAGGTAGCTATTTGTCAACTCAACGGACCCTCCTTCTCTGTATTTATGATTATTCTCTTCTAAAAACAATATCATTTGAGACTTGTATTTTTCTTTCAAATCAATTGTAATACTTTAGAGCTTGTACACGTGAAAATCGAGTTTTAGGGTTTTATTTGAGTTGATTCCATGTTATTAGATGGTGTTAGTTTATTTTCCTTGTTTTACTTCTGCAGTTGTCATATTAGTTAGTTTAAGGTTGACTTGTCTCGATGCAATAAGACGATCCATTTTTGGATTGAGTCCGTGCATAAGTATTAGTCTGAAATTAAACCATCTTTCAAAGTATATATATCAAGGTGAGTCAACATAAGAAACCTTACTTATGTTGGAAGTGTTCTTTTGCTTAGGAATCATTAATTTAATGTTTGTTGGCCTTTTTATTTTGTTAAAATGTTCAACCAATGACGGAGGGAGGATTTTCATCAAGGGGATTCAAAAAAAAAAATTAACCATATAAACAATATTCACAAATAAATGGGTCGAATCGGATATAAATGGGTTGGATAAAAAAATTAATATATCTAAAAACTTAAATAGATCAAGTTTTCAATAAAGACTGATCCAGCAGAAGCAACAAGCAGCAGCCAGCGCCCAACTGGCAACGACAACGAAGAAGAGACAATGAAAAAATAAAACGTGGAAAAATCCTAAAAGAAGAAAAAGGTTTTTAATATTTAACTTTGTAATTAGGAATTAAACTAATAAACCTAAATTTCCTATCAGGGTTTTTGGAACTAAAATCGTTTTTCTGCTTCCATTATTATTTTGAGAAAGCAATTTCTGATTCCATTATTATTTAAAAAATAATTAAAACGCCTAAAATATAAGCTAATAAAAAATTGTCTCCATCCCGATTCGAACTCACGACTTTGCGTGCCTCAGCGCAGATTCTTGAACACCAACACCATTGAGGTACGCCTTTGGTGTATGTTCAAGGGGTTCAATGTTATATATATACACATATATTTAAAATTTAATCGTGTATTTATAATGTAATTTTTCGACGATAGAGGTTCGGATGAACCCCCTTGGTTGAAGGTAAAACCGCCCCTGTGTTCAACTCCTAATTATTAGGAATTGGGCAGATTCTTAGTGAGTTAGTAGCGTCTGTTAGGAGTCCTAGTAGTCATGGGTTTTATGCGTAACAAAAAACTCTTTGTAAAAGTCTATATATTGACTTATTCTGATTGCTATTGAACATAAGAGAGTCTCGCAATAATAATTTTTCTTATGATGCTTATTTCAATCAACTTTCTTCATCATTCTTCTTGTTATTTTCTATTAGTGGTATGAAGATTCAGGTTTAATATTTTTTTTTTAAAAAAAATAATGTAAGGGAGAGTTCACCCAAAAATTCAGTATTCATCTATGGCTTTAGAGAGCAACTTAGTGCAAGTAGCCGTCCCTTGTTTTAATGGACACTATGACCATGTGAGTATGCTAATGGATAACATTTTACGGTCAAAGGAGTATTGGCCAATTGTCGAGGATGGAATCGACACTCTAGCGGATTGCAAAGCTTTGACGAATGCTCAAAAGATAGAGTTTGAAGGAAGAAAGCGCTGAAAGATTTCAAGGCCAAAAATTACCTCTTTCAGGCTATTGAACGCCCATCTTAAAAACTATTCTTTGCAAATAAAATTCCAAAGATATATGGGACTCCATGAAAAAAAACTATCAAGGTAATATAAGAGTGAAGGGAGCAAAACTTCAAGCTCGGAGGAGGGACTTAGAAACTTTGCAGATGAAGGTGGGTGAAATTGTCACTAGCTTTTGTGCTAGAACCATGGAGATAAGCAACAAGATGCGATTTCATGGCGAGAAAATGAACGATGTCACAATTTTTGAAAAGATATTGCTTTCCTTGTCACCAAAATATGATAATGTTGTACGCTCGATTAAGGAGTCAAAAGACATAGATGCTTTGTCACTTGACGAATTGCAAAGCTCCTTGTTGGTGCATGAGCAAAAGATGGACCGAAGTTCAACTTTTGAGGAGCAGGCCTTGAAGGCTTCTACTTTTATTTCTTCCCATTCGAGAGGAAGGGGTAGAGGTAGAGGTAGAGGAAGAGGGAGAGGAGATCGAGGAAATTAATGGGGATGATGGCAACAAAGAGTGCAATAAGAATTTTAGAGTGAATAATAATGACTATGGCAAAGGCAGAGGAAAAGATTTTGACAAATCTAAGGTAGAATGTTATCCTTGCCATATATTTGGCCATTATTGTTCAGAATGTCGTACTAGATTACCTAGTGATAAAGAAGAATAGTCAAATTTTGCTAAGAACAATGAAGGAGCAACCTTGTTAATGGCAGTCCACAACGAAAATGGGCCTGAGGAGCAATCTCTTTGCTATGTGGATATTGGTTGCAGTAACCACATGACTGGAAATAAGTCTTCTTTCTCTAATTTAAATGAAAGCTTCCATTCAATGATTGGTTTTGGTGATCTCTCCCTTGTGAATATAATAGGGAAGAGTAATGTCAATTTAAGAACCAACAATGGGTTTGCGGAACCATATCTAATGTGTTTTGAGTTCCCGCTTTAAAAAATAATTTATTGAGTTCTGGTCAATTGTTAGAAAAAGGATATGTCATCACCCTTAGGAACGATTGTTGCGAGATTTCTGATTCTTCTAGAGTTATCGGTATTGTGAAAATGAGTCATGACAGGTTGTTCCTTTTGGTGATTGAAATATTCAATCTTGTTTTATAGTGGAAGTGAGATAACTTTCATGGTTGTGGCATTTTTGATATGGTCATCTAAATTTTGGTGGTTTGAAGATCCTTCGCAAGAAGAATATGGTGACGGGACTTCCTGAAATTGTTGTTCCTTCTCAAGTATGTGAAGAATGTGTTCTTGCAAACTACACCGGTCTAAATTACCGAAAGGCAAGTCATGGCGAGCAAAAGAGATGTTGGAATTAGTTCATCAGACATTTGTCGGACGATAACACCAATCTCTAACGGAGGCAAAAGGTTTTTTATTGCCTTTATTGATGATTATTCTCGAACGACATGGGTATATATTTTGCTCGAAAAATCAAAGGCTTTTAATGTATTTAAATATTTCAAAGCTCGTGTTGAGAATGAGACAGGAAAGACCATAAAAAGCCTTCAAACAGATCGTGGAGGTGAATATTGCTCAAAGGCATTTGAAGAATTTTGTAAGTCCTGTGGCATTCAAAAAAAAACTCACAACATTATATATACCTCTAACAAATGGTGTTTTGGAGAGAAAGGACAAAACCATTCTTGACATGGTACAAAGCTTGCTGGCTCAAGGAAGAGTTCCGAAGGCATTTGACCTGATGCAGCAAATTGGAGTATCCACATCTTAAATAGAAGTTCTACTTTGCTCTTTGAGATATCACACCACAGAAGGCTTGGAGTGGAAGGAGACCGACTGTAGATCACTTCAAAAAAATTTGCTGCATTTCCTATGCGCATATCCCAGATGTAAAGAGAAAAAAACTTGATGATAAAGGCGTTAAGTGTGTCTTTGTTGGTCTTAGCAAGAAGTCCAAGGCGTACAATCTATTTAATCCTTTGACAAAAAAGATAGTGACTAGTAGAGATATTGTTTTCGATGAAGACAATACTTGGAACTGGGATGAAAAGTTGTCTAGTCAAGTTCTATGTGATGATGAATCTAAAGATGTAGCTCTAAGGTCTGAAATTTTAGCAACTGCTGCTACCACTGTTGAGGTTTTTCCACCTACAAAAGAACCTATCGAAGCAGTGAAAGTTGTTCCTCGTGTCAGAAGAAGACCTACATGGATGCAAGACTATCAGGTAGGGGCACACAAAGTCGAACCAAACCGCAAATCGAGTCAAATCGAAAATAAAACCTACTAGTGGTTTGGTTTGACTTGGTTTGTTGTTGGAAAAAAACCCGACTATATTTGGGTTGGTTTGTTTTCAACTAAAAAAGACCAACCCGAGAACAAACCAACATTATATATATATTTTTTAAAATTTTATTTTATAGTAAAAATACTTACTTTGATATAATTTTTAAATATCTCTTATACTTTTTTTTATTATGGTTTTTATCTTTTAATATAATTGTTTCTTGTTTGGACGTTAGAATTCTTAATGATCTAATAAAGATTATAGTTTATACCTGTTGGTAATTATAATAAAGTTTAAATAAAATTCAAATTATTATTAATGCAAAAAGAAAATCAATTCAACACTAAGAATTACAATAATATTGAATATTTGTTTTTTTAGTTTTACATAGATTTAGAAAATTTATAAAATACATGATCTAATTTTACTTTATTTTAATATTTAGTCATGTAACTAATGCTTACTAAACTTATTTTAGCATGATTTAGTACTTTAAATTACGATCAATTTCATTATTACTTATTAATTTGCAATATTTGTTTTAAGCGATTTTATTATTATTTTTTGGTTGGATATTTTAGTGTTATCAATCATATCATATTTTTTGTTATTTTCTTGAGAAATAACTTATATAGTTGCATTTGGTAGTACTAAAGAAATATTTGAAGTACAAGTAGATTATATGTTTGTATGAATACTTTATCTAAAGAACCCCAAAATCCAAAAAATCTGAAGAAACCCGAAAAAAACCCGAAGTTGAAAACCCGTGTTTATTGGTTTGATTTGGTTTATAAATTCAAAACCCGACACAAATGATTTTGTTTGATATTTGAAAAATCCGAACCAACCCGGTCATGTACACTCCTACTATCAGGTAACCGATGTCAATATCAATGATGAGACAAGTTCTTATTTGCATTGTTTGCAGATTGTGACCCAATAAATTTTGAAAGTGTTGTCCAAGAAACAAAATGGAAGGAGGCAATGTATGCTTAAATTTTGGAAAATGAAAAAAACGACACTTGGGAGCTTATTGATTTACCAAAAGGGCAAAGAACAATTGGAGTTAAATGGTTTTATAAAACCAAACTCAATATATATGAATGGTGAAGTTGAGAAGTACAAGGCGCGCTTGGTGACCAAAGGATATAAGAATGATTATGGTGTGGATTACAAAGAGTTGTTTGCTCCAGTAGTCAAACTTGACACCATCTGGTTGGTGGTGGCACTGGCAACGCTAAACAACTGCCAATTTATCAATTGGACATGAAATCAGCCTTCTTACATGGAGAATTGCAAGAACATGTATATGTTGATCAACCCCTGGTTACATTAAGTATGGCCGCGAACATAAAGTTTACAAATTGAGAAAAACATTATATGGGATAAAACAAGCTCCACGAGCTTGATATACTTATTTGAATACTACAGGTTATAAAAAATGTCCTTATGAGCATACACTTTATACTATTAATAAAAACGGAAAGCTTGTGATTGTGTGCTGATGTGAAGATGATTTAATCTATACTGGAAATGATCATATATTGCTTAATAATTTTAAGCAATTGATGAGGACCGAATTTGATATGTCGGATCTTGGCCTGATGCATTACTTTCTGTTGAAGTGAAGCAATCCTCTGGTGAAATTTTTATGTCACTGCCCTAGCAGAAACGGGGCTGAAGCTTGAAAAAAATCCTATAAGAAACAGGATTGACAAAACTTTCTTCAAGCAGATTGTGGGATGCTTGATGCATTTGACAGCGACTTGACCTAATATAATGTACTTTATAAGTTTAATAAGCAGGTACATGGAAAATCCAAGAGAAACTCACTTGTTGGCTGCTAAAAGAATTCTTAGGTTTTTACAAGGTATGAATGATCTTGGTATTTTGTACAGAAAAGGAGGAAAATCATATTTAATTGGCTTCACAGATAGTGACTTTGCTGGAGATAAAGATGATAGGAAAAACACGTATGGTTATGTTTTTATGTTTGGATCAGGTGCTATTTCATGTTGTTCCAAGAAGCAACCAATTATTACGTTGTCAACTATAGAAGTAGAATTTGTGGTTGTGTGCGCCACTCAAGCAATCTGGTTGAAGAATATTATAGCTGAACTATGTCTTCTTCCGCAAAAGACAACTCTTATTTACTGTGATAACGATTCAGTGATTAATCTTTCCAACAATCCAGTTTTGCACGGGAGGAGCAAACACATTGATGTGAAAGAGATATCTCACAAGGGATAAGATCATTGATATTGTCTATGGCAAAAGTGAAGGCCAAGCTGCTGATATTTTAACCAAGCCTCTCAATCATGCAGCAGTAGTGAAGCTTCTTAATTACTAGGAAGCCGGAAGATTCTTAGTGTCTGTTAAGAGTCCTAGTAGTCGTGGGTTTATGGGTTTTATGAGTACCAGAAAACTCTTAGTAAAACTCTTAGAGAGTTGTGCGGTAATAATTTTTCTTCTGTTGAAACAAAAAAGAAGAAGATGTTATTCACATTGTTTCGTGCATGTGAATAAACAAGTTATGTACATTCACTTTAATTAATCTATACTATAATTCATAAAATGATATTGACTTCAATTTTCAAACAAATTCACTAGATTTCTTACTTTTTTCATCCAATGATTAATTAATGTAGCCGACAATCATTTCATAAATTTTACATACTTTAGGATGTAATAACCCACTTAGTACTTTATAAATGATTCATTTTTGGACAATAACATTTATTGAATCTCTATGCGATAGAAGCATGAAGTTTTAAAATTTATTTTAAGGCGTGATTGTATTATCAATATGTAATGATCCTGTAGTGACCTCAAGCTATTTATGACTTTATAGGACAGACAGTTCGATCATCGGATCGTTCATTTGAGTTTTATGCGAATTTTTCTCGCTATAGAAGTTCTTAAGAGAAAGGGGTGATTTTAGTCAGCATTTGAAATTCAGGTATCAAATGCGATTTTCATCGGTTCCATCAATTCCTAAGGCCAATTTGGGCTAGTGGCATGGTTCGTTTGGGCCTCAAGGCTTCCGATGCAAATTTATGTCATTAGGTGTTTCAACTTTAATGTTTTGACCAAAGTTTGACTTCGGTCAATATCTTTTACCAGCATCCTTGTTAGATGTACTTGGATGAGTTTTACACTACATTCCCTTTGTATGTTATCCAAAAAATATGAATGTAACTTGTTGGAACTTATAGACCTTTTTGAAATAAGACTTGAAGACTTTAAATTCTCCTTTAAATATTGATTTATATCAAACTCTTTCATCACAAAGAGTTATATCCTTTTGTATTTTAGTAAGTTTTAGTCACATATATCTCTTTCTCCTCTATTTTTCATAATTTTTTTTGATATGACGTGCTTCAAACATAGTTTTAGATAAATTGAGAGGTTCCTATATTAGTTTGCATATTAATTCAAACATAGTTGGAGACAATGGGTAATCATAAATATAAATGTCTTCAATAAATATCATTGCAAACTGCAAAGTACAAGAATTAAATAGCATAATTGAAACAAAATAATAAATAACAAAAAAAATTAAGGAAAGGACTTTGATAAATATCTGAAGATAATTCGTCTAGAAGATATTTGGTGAGATATTTGCGTCAACTGATGGAATCTGTGAGGAGGATGAAGCTCCATTTTCTAGCTACTCCAAATGTTCGTTCAATTTAAATTCACCAGAATTCAGCCATGCTTCCAACTTCATTACATCATGTACATTCAATTGATCTATGGACTCCCACCAACCTATATCTCTAGCCTCATTCATTCGGTCTAATTTTTCATTTGCAATTTTTTCTCTTTCGTCCAATTCATTTAGAATATCATTAAATTGACTTACTTTTTTGCGTGCTTCTGCAGCAACAAGGCTGTCACTTGAACTTAAATTTACTGTAGGATTTATAAAACGATCAATGACCACATTAGAGGTTGGACTACTAAAGGAATAAGGTATACCTTTCGGTGAAGACATAACAATTCCAAAATCTACATCACATTCTCTAACAAGTTCACAAGCTTTTTTGTATACGCCAGAACGTCGTTTAGAGAATGTGGTGAGTCGAGCAGATTCATTCTCTATTTTCGCCAATGAAATTTTTTGGCGTCCTGCTGTCTTCTTATGCTCCATGCTAGAATATACTAAAATATACTATTAGTTAATTCTCTCTTAAAAATATGTGTACTAAAAAGAGGAAATATCATGCATATTTATATACAGAAATTTCACATAGGTCATTAAATTATTTGCCAAATATCCCAATAAAAGCAATTTTTTCTTGATACTTAAAGTTATTAAGGAAAATTTGTATTAATGTTACATTCCAAATTTGATTTTATAATAAGATAAATTAATCTAAAAGTTAATTTAAATAGGTAAGTTGGTGTTCAATATTCTAGATGAAATTTATCAATTCGTAATTAATTATTGTGAATATATTTTACCAATACTAGAATCTTTTGGTTATTTTATAGTAACTAAATCAAATTTTGCACCTGCTCAAATAAAAATATATCTACTATTTAACTTGAAAAGAAAAAATATATTAATGTACTTATAATTTAAAAATAATAGATCCTTCATCTTGTAAATCAATGTTTATTTAAGAAGAATTAACCTAAATAAGTGAAACACTCAAACTAATAATAGAAAATAGCCAAAAGCCCCCTCAACCTATAGTCGTATTCTTAACTACGCACTCATACTTTACGGAAGTCCTATTTGTTAGGATCGAAAATAAGTAGGTTTAAATGCGGAAGCTAGCAAAGCAAACCTTGAAAGATTACGAGTAAGAAGACAAGGAGAAATATACCAAAAGACACAAAGATTTAACGTGGTTCGGTCAATCGACCTACGTCCACAAAGAAAATGAGCAATCCACTATAAATATGAGAATACAAATACAGAGGGAAACAACCTCAACCAAATTCACTCAGAATACATGGGAGGTTCACACAAGTGATAAAGTATCAAGCTTGTGACCCACAAATTCTCCCCCTAACCAAAACTCTCAAAGACTTTAAGACTACATTGTGAATGTTGATTAAGTTAGAAGGAACATATCTCTATTTATAGAGTCATAAACCTTTTCCTACTATAAAAAGGCTTAGTCAATCCAAAACATTTTCCTAAAAGGAAAACCTACTTATGGTAAGAAATCAGGGCAAATAAAACCCAACAAATTTCCCCCTTGGCCCGAATTTCTGACAAAATAAATTTGTCCACCTTCTTCACTTAATCTTCAACAACTTGCTTCTCCTCTCCATAATCTCCTTTGCAAAATTTGTCTCAACACAAAGAACCTCTCTGAAATAATTTCTCCAACAAAATCTTCATTACTGTCAAAAAGGTTGCGGCTAGAACTACACCTGTCAAGATGATCACCTCCTTCTAACCTGGTTCAATCATTGTTTATCGAACCACTAAACCTGACTCGATCATTGAATCTGGCTCTAATACCACTTGTTAGGATCGAAAGCAGGTGTAACCGCGGAAGCTAGCAATGCAAACCTCGAAACACCACGAGTAAGAAGACAACGAGAAATATATCAAAAGACACAAAGATTTAACGTGGTTCGGTCAATCGACCTACATCCACAAAGAAAATGAGCAATCCACTATAAATATGAGAGTACAAATACAGAGGGAAACAACCTCAACCAAATTCACTCAGAATAAATGGGAGTTTCACATAAGTGATAACATATCAAACTTGTGACCCACAAATTCTCCCCCTAACCAAAACTCTCAAATCCTTTAAGACTACATTTTGAATGCTGATTAAGTTAGAAGGAACATGTCTCTATTTATAGAGTCCTAAACCTTTTCCTACTAGAAAAAGGATTAGTCAATCCAAAACCTTTTCTTAAAAGGAAAACCTATTTATGGTAAGAAATCATGGAAAATAAAACCCAACACTATTACACCCTTGAATTATTTTAAAATGGAGTTATTTGCTCCCTAATAGCTGATGTCGCAAAGAAGGTGTAGTTCCCTCTCTTTGGGAGAGTGAGAGATCAAAAGATAATTAAAATATTAGCTTTATAAATATCTAATTTATTTTATATTAATATTCTATTTTTCTTACAAAAAAATATGTTTCTTTTATTTATTTTTTAAACTTCTTTATCTCTTCCCTTCAATATTCATCATCAGATCCGTACTAGATATCGGCGGCGGCTCACCTCGACCACTAGATCACCGCTCTCATTAGGTTTTCATCACTAAGTCAATTCCCATCACCAAATCACATACTTTTCATCATATCTCCACTTTTAATCACTTTGAAAATTTGTTGGTAGCTCAAAATAAAACCAAAATCAATATTGAAAGTTAGAAGAATCTAACCAAAATCAATATTGAAAGTTAGAAGAATTTAACTTTAAACTAGTCATTAATGAAGGACTTCACACTAATAATAGATTCAATTAATGGAGAAAAATTCATATTGGGTAAAAAATTACCCTTTAATGAAGAAGACCTATCTATTGAAGTTGTTGTCAATCGAGTTTCTCATATCAACATTATTAAATCTAAATCAATACTAATCCTTCTGCAAGTTTGATACCTTTATCCTGGCAAGCAAGGGGTGATTCTTTGAGGAATCAATCTTTGAGAAACATGATAGTAGCGGAAGAAGAAGCAACATTTTATGCTAGAGTTTTTAGTTTGTTTCTAGCTTTAGGAAACGATATTCGTTGGTGTGTAGAATTTTTTTGAAGGTCGGAGTTTCGATAGTCATGGCGTCCTCTCGTTAATTTGCAGAAGCTTCAAAGAAGAAGAAATGGAGGAATGGAACAGAAAAAGAAAAGGCGGAGATGAAAATATAAGATAAAAAAATAATATAGAAAAGAATAATTATTTTTTTATATGAAAAAAGGCAATATTTTTATTTAAAAAAAGGGCAATATTACATGGCAGCGCCTAATGAATACCACCGAATATAAGTTAGGGCGGAGTTTGTAGATGGGTAGATATTTCACTTTTAAAAGGTTCGGGGAGGGTGATAGGACCCCCATGAAGAATAAGTGTGCAATTGAAAATTCGATAATAGTTTGGGGGGCTTTTGACAATTTTCTCAACCGATAATATTAGAGTGAATGTATAATAATATGTGTAATTCATAAAATATTCAATTTTTTAATAATAAGTATGTAGTTTACGTGTATTGGCTAGCAAAAGTTAATTGTGAATCAGATCGGACATTTGTGGAAAGATAAATTTATTTATTTTATCAATTTCAAACATCTATGGAGTAGTTTGTTGTGAGGGATAACAACATATAGTTTCTGGATTAAAATATGATGTCACTTAATTATTTTTTTTGATTGGCCAATTCAAAATAACTTTATCACATGATTAATAGTTAATACCAAATTAAGTTATCTCTACCCATAGGTTGTATAGTAGTCTCATCATATTTTTATCATGGTATAAACTCATTTAATAACAAAATTACCTTTCAAATCTTTTAATTTGTTTCCTGTATTTCACTTTACTTTATCCATAATAATTTCATGATTACTTTTAAATCTCTTTAATAGTTTTCGTTATTGTGTTGTTTTTAATTGAATCAAAAGGCTTTCAAAAGAATCTTCATTATACTTAGTGCATTCATTTGGGAGTACACGTTAACACCTAGCTGGACTAGGGTTCATCATGTCCTCATAGTCTCAGAACTATGTGTCCTCGCTGGATTATAAGTCGTTTTTATTGGGCATCAGTTTTTAGTGATCACACAATAGTCGTGCCTTTTTATTCCTAACAAGGTATATTGGGTTTTCTCGATAAGGCGCATACATCAGACTCATCATTTAGCTCACGTGGTTTATGTCGGTTAATAGTAGCTACCACAGTCATGCTATTAGTGCATTTTGACCAAGTTTTCACCATTTATATCAGTATATAGTTCAGCATGTTATCTTCATAATTATTACTTTGTCATTGGATTCTTCTTAGTTTTTCAGTTATATTTGAATATTTATATTCTGGATCAGATTAAGTCATTTCTCAGTCACACATTGTTCAGCTCATATATAGTTGTTCAACTTAGTATTTATATATGCATGCTCACTACATTCCAAGTACTAACACATACTTTGTGCTACTTCTTTTCATGATGTAGGTTCAGGTACTCAGCATCCGATCACAATCAATTCGCTGTCCTTTTTCAGCAGCTTTAGTAGTGATCCTCATATTCTGAGGATAATCGACATGCTTTCATTTTAGTCATTGTCACACCTCACACGTCTTTCATTTTTATTTTTACATTTGTTGAGGATATGACGGGTTTTTAATAAAAATATATTTTTTATATTTTAGAGTCGTCATTTGGAATTGAGTTTTTTAGGTGTTCCAAGTCACCTGATAATTCTAAATTAATCTCGAGAAGAAAAAAAGTCTTTTATTTTTGGTCTACGAAAGCAGAGATTAGGTAAGGAATTCTATTGACCGGAGGGAAGGTGTGAGGCACCCCCCGAGTCCCGTGGTTCTAGCACGGTCACTTAATTAACTTATTTTTGGCTAGAAAATATTTTTTTTAAAAAAAACTGCATTATTTACTATTTTTTAAAAAAAAATTGATTGACCTGGGAGCGTAACCGTAAACAAGATCTTTTTTTTTAAAAAAAATACACATCAAGGATCGTAACCGAAAATATAACGGTATTTAATTATTTTTGAAATAAATAAATAAATAATAAAAATAAAAAAATTAATAATTCATTAGTCAAAATAAGAGTTTATTTATTTATTTTTAAAAAAACAATAAATAATGATAAAAATGAATATGAATATGTTGCAACATAAAGACAAGAAGATGATTAGTATTTATTATTTTTTTTATTTTTAGTATTTATTTGTTTTTTACCTAAAAGAAAACAAATAAACAATCAAGTTTTACTATTAAACAATAACAAAAAAAAATCTCTTATAAAATAGTAATTAAACACTCTTTTAAAACTAGTGAGATACTAGTTTTGATTTTTTTTATTGACAAAATTTCAGAAATAACAAAATCAGTAAAATTTTATTTTATACAAAATGACCGCATTGACTTATTTGGAAAAAGATTGCAAATTTTATCTAATTGTTAGATTACTAAGTCAAGTTAGCTAAATTTGTGTTTTTATTTTAATAGTCATTTCCTATATTTATTTAAGAGAAATAACAAGATTTATATTTTTGCAGAAATAACCAGATTTACATTTTTTTTTGCAGAAGTAACCAAATTTACATTTTTGCAGAAAGAACCATATTTACATTTTTGCAGAATTAACCATATATATATATATATATATATATATATATATATATATATTGCAAAAATGACCAGATTAATCCTTTTTGTAAAGTTAGCAAGTTTACATTTTTATTTTATTTTTTAATTTCGTTTTTCAACAAAAGAAAGTGATCAGAACATAAAAAATTGTGATTGTTATATTTTATTTTTTTTTATTTTGCAAAAAATAAGAGTCTACTTAATTAAGCTAGAACATAAAGTAAACATGATTAGTAATAAATATACATGTATATAATAATAATAATAATAAATCACATAAGAATCACAATGCACTTAACTAAATCATAACAAACTTAATACAATCAACTTAAACAAAATATAAAAAGAACATAACACTAATTCAAGATTACATTGTGAAATGTAAAAAGAAATATCTAAAGTTGATGACAAGCAAAATGTGAAAGCAAACTTATTGAATTCCAAAGACCACCAAATATGAAATAATTTTTTTTAATAAGAATTTTTTTAATTTTTTCTTTTCTTTTTGCAATTTTTTTCTCTGTATATTTTTTCTTCTGCCCTTGAAATGAAAAAAAGAAGGGGGTTTAAATAGGTGTTCAGCATTAAACCCCCAACTCTTCGTAAAAACTCAAGAGTCAATGCATGTATTGGACTCTTTGTTTTCCCAAAAAGTCACCCAAGATGGCCAATGAAATTTCTTCTTTCTTTTTTTTTTTAAAAAAAATTCAGGTTAATTGAATGATTCTTTTGTCTTTTTAGATGACTCATTTACTTTATTCATTTATTAAATAATAGTTATATGGGTCATCAGAAAATAATAGGCTCAAATGTCATTTAGATGACCCATTTCTTTTATTGATTGAATAATAGCCAATAAGTCATCTAAAAATTCTAAAAATAGGCCCAAAATGTCATTTAGATTGTTTGAATAATAGCTAATGGCCATCTGAAAAATTCTAAAATAGGCCAAATGTTGACCCATTTCATCAAAACCCAAACAAATTGACCCACTAACACAAAATCTAAACATCTAAACAATTTTGAAGATCAAAAATAACAAAATAATGCAAAAAAAAATTAAAATAAACATAAATGAAATTTAAAAAAATAATAATAAAATAATAATACTTCAACAATATCAATGTGATAAACTTAAAGAACATTAACAATACCAAATCCGACATCAAACGACTTATATGATCAAACGAAAAAGATAAGGACGGATTTGGATAGAGAATGGGGGGGGGGGTAAAGATTGACATAAATTTCAAGTAAATGAAGGTCGCCGAAAATTTTTTTTGATGGATTTTAGACTTCAAATTTATATCAAATGATAGCCCTACAAGAGCTCTACACGTTTATAAAAAGGGTTTGGGATGCGGATTATCGGAACTTCATAAATTTGACGAAAAAAGTGAAGATTCATAATTGGCTTTCATTATATCTACGGAGTTTGGCTATAGATATGGATGAAAGGTTTGTGGATTTGTGTAGAGGAGGGTAAAAGGAAGAGATGGTAAAAGTTTTAGAATTTTTCTGACCAAAATGGTGGTGGCTGCCGCCGACAGTGGCGACGTTGGCGGTGGCCGACCGGTGGCATGGGATCAATTGGAAGAAGAAAAATAAAAATCTAAATTAAAAAAATGTTAATTTTTGGAGTACTTTATTTTTTGTTTGGGTCCAATATTATCCCTTGGATCATATCATGAATGGTTGAGATTCAATCTCGAGCATTTCTATTGGACCGGTTCAAAATCAATTGGGCCATCAGAATTGATCTAAATCTGCCCAATTCAAACAAAATTGGGTCATTTGGGCCAACAAAATAATAAAACAAACACCCAAAATACATACATACATACATATATATATATATATATATATACATGATGGCAGACTGGAAAGTGTGTTGAACGACAATAGCAGATATTAGATTAACTTTTAAAAGACAATGTAGATGAGTCTTTTCAATGTACAATGATGTATTTGAATTTTTCTCTTATATTATAACCCACGTAAATACTAATTAATAGTATTAAAAAATTATTTCAATTACAGTGCATATTCTACTTGATATTAAATATTTCGTTGACTTGTCTTCTACCACTACTATACCTTGTTTGAAATATTTCGTAGAGTTATCTATTATTAACTACTGTACTAGATTTGAAATATATAAATGTAATTAATTGACTAATCTTCTATTACTACATATATTTTTTCCAGGATTAATAAAGTCATTTTTATTCATATTATATTCATTTTATTTTTCTAATTTTCATACATAGTTGTGGGTGTTTAAAAACACTCTTTACTCTTCAAATTTTTTGTGGCATGTTGGGACATTTTATCCAATGTAAATACATCTACATATCTGTCTATCCAATTTCCCAAAATTAAATATAGACCAAAAAAATCAGAAAATAATAACCCCAGCAACGAACCCTCTAAGTATAATAGGAANAAAATTAGGTGTTCACAGTCATTATTTTTAGTTTCAGTTTTGTTACAGTTATCTGAGGGCATGTACCAGCAACTTAACTCACTTAGAGGCTTTTCAGACATAGTAGTAATTCAACTTGAGTTGTTTAAGTGGTTGTTTCAATTATCAGTAAACTCTTAGTGTGTTTCATATATATTTGGACTATTTGGGTTTTTCACCATTTTCAGATATTCATTGTTTTAGCTTTCGCACACTTAATATTTTACTTCTTATTTTCAGTATTGTCATGATATGTCATACTTAGGGTTAGTTTGAGACCGCTCGTGATCCTAAATTCTGTGTTACGTCAAGGGGTAGCCTCGAGGACTGATAGCAAATGTTGTTGTTGTGCTTTGAGCAAGTTGTCCATGGAGAGTAATGCTCATGTTGAATAAGGCAAGAAAGAATTGGTTAAGGAAGTTCATGACTTGCCCATTTGGTAGCCTATTTATTGGAAGGTGGAGTCCTGGTGATGAACGAGACTGAATCAAGACTAGTGTCAAAAGTGAAGGATAATAAAATAAAGACCCTATTTTACTTGATCTAAAGGCAAATGTTTATAAGCAAAATGTTATAGCTTTTGAACAAGATGGAGATGGTGTATTGAGATATCAAGGTAGATTGTGTGTATTAAATGTGGATGGGCTCCATGAGAGGATCATGGTAGAAACTCTTAGTTTCGGATCATATTCGGTCCATCTTGATTTCACAAAGATGTACCTTGACTTAAGAGAAGTCTATTGGTGAATTAGTATGAAGAGATGCACTGCAGAGAATTTTGCTAGGTGCCCAAACTTCCTACAAATCAAGGTAGAACATCAAAGATACCCTGGTGTGATTCTAAACATAGCTTTTCCGAAATAAAAGTGGAAGATGATTAATATGGACTTTATTACTGACTTTCCACTATCTCACATGCAACATGATTCGATTAGGATAATTATAGATCATATGACTAAATCAATCCATTTCTTGTTAGTAAAGACTACAAATTCAGCCAAATTATGGCAGGTTGTTCATCAAGAGGTGATTCATAATATATAGTTCTTAGTGCCTTCTCATTCACATTAGGCGTGATCAACAGGTTTCGTACCCATACATGCACGATTACATTAACGCAAGAACTAATATACCACCTTCAATGACAGAAACACAACCCTTACCAACGAACTACTTGAACAAATTTATCATGTAAACAATAATTCGACCGTACCTAACCCTAGATCATCATCTAAGGCTTATTCCTAGGATTTAACCAGATTTCACTCTGTGCGCGAAGGCCTACGCATGATTCTAGCGTTGATTTAAATATATTACACAGTGAACACAGATTTATAACTATTCAATTCATAAAGAAAACCTAGCCTACCTGGGCGCCACGCAGCTGCACAGAGTTATTGACTTCGATTTTTGTTTTCCCGGCTTGTGATGGTGATCTTGGCTAGAAACCCGCAATCTCTCGACAACCTCATGTTAGAAACCTCTTTGTCTTTTCTTTCCAAGCTTGCATCAACCTTTTGGGGGGTTCTAAGGCGTTTTACGACTAATTTAGGTATTTTAGTGTCACGACCTAAAACGAGCCGCGAGTGGCACCCACACTTATCCTACTAGGTGAGCGAACCAACAAATCTAAACCCCAACATTTACCAGTATATCAATTTTAAATAGTAAAAATAATGCGGAAGATCCAAAACTTATTAACGTAATCAATTAAATAAACTTCTAAAGTATAATACTCATTATCCCCAAAATCTGGAAGTCATCACATCAAGAACATCTATCCTCAAATTACTAAGCCTAAGAGAATTTAAGAAGCTAAAATAAGTAAAAAGAAGTGGTCCATGTCCAAACTTCAAAGACATCAAGACGTGAAGAAGAGAGTCCAGCCCTAGCTAGGAATAATAGCTCACCCTGAAATCTGATGTGCTGAAGACTGGCTAGAGTTGAGGACGAGTCGAAGTCAATGGTGCACTTGCTGCACTCCACAAAACAACAAGAAGAAAATAAAAGTAGGGGTCAGTACAAGGAACACGTACTGAGTAGGTATCATCGGCCAACTCAAAATAGAAACCAGTATATATTAAACAATAGTATAAAACCAACTACAATACTTAACAGTTGGCAAACAACAAGCACGTGAACCATAGACACAACAACACCATAATGGTTACACCCTCAATCACAACATTAAGCACACCTATGAGGACTCATGCCTCTACACCATACTCGTTTGGGAACTAGGTTCTTTGAGTTCGAGTATATTAAGTTAATTCAAGATTTCTTGCCTTTAATGTTAGTGTGTCGGAACGTCACTCCGATCCCCTAATACTGTGTTGGAACGTGACACTCCGATCCAATAATCCGTGTCGGAACGTGACACTCCGATCCAATAATCCGTGTCGGAACGTGACACTCCGATCTAATGTTTCCATTAATTATCATTAATACCACCACTTTTTCATTATTTAGTAATATTTTATCGAGCCTCCTTTATTCAAGGCATTACTTCGATAGAGATGGTTCAAGATTAGAAATTCAACAATCTCATAATTTTAGACCAACCACAAACCACACAATGAAAAGCATGCAACCACACAATCAAGTACATAGGAGACTTTACAATATTGTTCAATACATATCAATCGCTATTTAGAGTTTATCTATTAGATAGAATTAAACCATAACCTACCTCCACCGAAGAATCAAGATCAAGCAAGCTATCTCCCCAATGCCTTTGAACATTTTCTCAATTCACGTTGCTCGCTCCTCCCTTCGTTCATGCCCTTCTCTTTTTATTTTTCTTTTCTTTTTCCAGATTCTTTTTACCCTAATTATCATATAATTAATTATAAGTAACCCACTATTTATTTTAAAGTTCTCTCCTTTAACCCCCAACTAACTCAATTATAAAAATTACCCCACTAATTTCATAATAATAATTATGAATAGTCCAAAACACCCATTTAAAACTTTTAGCGGAAGTCTGACCAAGTCGGGGTTATGCAGTTTGTGACGGTCCGTCGTATCTATGACGGTCCGTGCTGCAAGTCCGTTTTGAAGTTCAGAGAGTCGATTTCGGTACCCAGACTCCAAAAATTGAAGTGTTTTGGAACGAGGACCCTGTGACGGTCCGTCGTATCCATGACGGTCCATCCTGAAGTTCAGAGAAGTAACTCCAGTACCCCGATTCCAAGAGTTGAAGTGTTTTGGAACGAAGACCCTCGACGGACCGTCGTGCCTATGATGGTTCGTCCTACTTGTCGTCGAGGGTAATGAGGAGAGCAGCAGAAGAAATTACACAAGTATGGGACGACGGAATCCATCACGGGCCGTCGTGACCATGACGGTCCTTCGCGTGGTCCGTCGACCCAGTCAGTTTTTATCAAAATAATTTTACTGCTCGAACCTACTAAACAGGTTGTTACAATAGATACCAATTTACCCATCGTTCATCCCCGAACGATCACAGGAGGAAAAGCAAGGGCGAGAAAGAGTACCTGAATCTGTAAAAAGATGTGGATATCTTTCTTGCATATCAACTTCACTCTTCCAGGTGGACTCTTCAACTGGCCGATTCTTCCACTGAACCTTGGTAGATACAATCTCCTTTGACCTCAACTTGCGGACCTCTCTATCTAGAATAGCAACAGGCTCCTCCTCATAAGACAAATTCTCATAAAGGAGCACTGAATCCCAACGAATGATGTAGTTTCCATCCCCATAGTACTTTTTCAGCATGGACACATGAAATACCGAGTGTACCCCTGAGAGTCCTGGAGGCAATTCCAATTCATAAGCTACCTCCCCCACGCGCTTCAGAACTTCAAATGGACCAATATACCTCGGACTAAGCTTACCTCGCTTACCAAACCGCATCACCCCTTTCATGGGTGAAACCTTCAGCAAGACTTG
>NC_028646.1:7211204-7220187 GCF_001406875.1 Solanum pennellii | reverse complement strand
AGATTCTTTTTACCCTAATTATCATATAATCAATTATAAAAGATGATAAAAGTAACCCACTATTTATTTTAAAGTTCTCTCCTTTAACCCCCAACTAACTCAATTATAAAAATTACCCCACTAATTTCATAATAATAATTATGAATAGTCCAAAACACCCATTTAAAACTTTTAGCGGAAGTCTGACCAAGTCGGGGTTACGCAGTTTGTGACGGTCCGTCGTATCTATGACGGTCCGTGCTGCAAGTCCGTTGTGAAGTTCAGAGAGTCGATTCTGGTACCCAGACTCCAAAAATTGAAGTGTTTTGGAACGAGGACCCTGTGACGGTCCGTCGTATCCATGACGGTCCGTCCTGAAGTTCAGAGAAGTAGCTCCAGTACCCCGATTCCAAGAGTTGAAGTGTTTTGGAACGAAGACCCTCGACGGACCGTCGTGCCTATGACGGTTCGTCCTACTTGTCGTCGTCGAGGGTAATGAGGAGAGCAGCAGAAGAAATTACACAAGTATGGGACGACGGAATCCATCACGGGCCGTCGTGACCATGACGGTCCGTCGCGTGGTCCGTCGACCCAGTCAGTTTTTATCAAAATAATTTTACTGCTCGAACCTACTAAACAGGTTGTTACAATTAGGAAGAAGGAGAAATTAGGATTTCGCGTTATTTACGTTTTGTCTTGTCTATCCCGCTCTGGCCACTAACTTATCACGCCCTAGCAGCATATGTCTCGCCCTAGCGGGACAGTGGCCAAGAAATTTCTGAGTTTTTTGCTTTTTCCTAATTAACGATGGTTCGGGTCGTTTCAAAATCATTCCTCAATCACTACTTATTTTAAAACCTACTTCATTAAATGATAAACAATGACTCGAAACAACTATCGAGAAAGATAAAATAATTTTTTTTTGAAAATTTTCAAAAAAGTCCTTTGGTGTCCTTACAAATAAATACACATATCTATAGCCAAATATCATCTTAAAATGGTCCCACTGTTGGGCAGTACCGCACTAAGTTAGGTTTTCCATCACTGTTGTGTTGAAAATTGATGAATATGCTCCATCCCTAGGAGTCTAGGACGCACGTATCTATTATCAGTTATTTTGGGAAATAAGAGAGGAATTTTTTAATTCCTCCGTCTACTATTATTTGTTATGGTTTCTATTTTTAGAGCTAAACTATAATAATTTTGACTAATATCTTAAGATGTATTTTTTCATCATATTGATATGCAAAAAATTACACTTTATAGTACTTTTCATATAGTTTTTGAATATCTATTTTTTTGTTTAAAATATCGAATTAATGTAATCTAATTTAACTTTGAAAATTTGTCAAAAATTGACTTTCGAAAAACGCAACATGACAAATAAAAATGAACGGAAGGAGTATAAAATAATTCCAAAGTGACTAATGACTTATTTATGTAATTAATAATAATAATTGAGTTACTTCGAATAAAAAAATTTGATTCACTGAATAATTTGTCTAACTTTTTTTTATATAGAACTTAGTTAAGATAAGTTGGCTAGTTTTCACTGTGTTATTAAAATTTAGTTGTTGTTCATAAAATATAAATATAAAAAAGGATAAAAGAAAAAGGATTTTTAAGTGTTCAAGATATGTGTGCCTCGATCGGAAGTGACAATTTAACATGAGTGTTTTGAAAAAAAATAATTAAAAACTCATTGATTTCAAAATAATTTGCAATTTAAGATGAATATATTATTTTGATTGTTATTTATTATTAAACGAGTAAAATTATTCGTGCTTCGTGCGAGAATTCAATATCACAAAATTTATAAAGTACTACTTAAAGTATATCCGACTTTATAACTAAAATACTCTATTATCTTACGTGCAAGATTACGTAATAACAAACATTAATAATGTAAAGGAAAATGAAAATTATTACATCTTACCATTATCCTTAATAACATAAGCATAAATTAATGATTGTTAAAAGACATACCAGGATTTATAGCATAAGCAATGGTCTTAGTGAGTCATTCAACATAAGCAAAATACACAAATATTTAATTGTGAATGAGGAGGAGGAGGAGGAGGAGAAAAAGAAGAATACGTACACAAATATTTAATTGTGAATGAGGGGAGGAGGAGGAGAAGGAGAAGAAATACTAAGAGGTGTAGAATTTTCGTAGTTTTATAATGAGAGAAAATCCCTATATTTATAGACAACAAAGGGTAGTGTAAAAAAATGGTTATTGTGCTTCATCAGAAATGTTTCAACTATTTGGAAAAGTTGCAACCTTTTGGAAAGTTACAACCTTTCATAATAGTTGCAACTTTTCATAAAAGTCGCAATTCTTTATCAAAGTCGCAATTTTTCATAAAAGATAACTTTTAATAATAGTCGCAACTCTTTATTAAAGTCGCAACTTTCATAAGAGTCAAAACTTTTCATCAAAGTCACAACTCTTCATTAAAGTTATGACTTTTTATAAAAGTCATAACTTTTCACGAAATGGAAAAGCTAATTTTGATGATAAAATAAATTAAAAGGGAATTCTAATTTCGGGTGGCGCCGCATAGACGAGCTTAAGATTTTCTTTTATATATATATATAAATAGAAAGAGTGTCGTTTGAATGTTTTTTCATATATACGTTTTAATATAATTAATGAATTGAGAATAAAAGTTCAATTAGATTAGTGTTATACGAGAGAAATTTAAAAGAAAAAAGCTTTAAATATTTTTGTTTCTCAAGTTACTATATTCATGATTGGATCATTCAAACTCAATATTTTTACTTTAAAATATAAACTTATATATAACAAGTTATTAAATTATGGAAAAATTACTTTGGATGAATACATTTTAATAAATACTTATTGATTTTGGCGATACTTTTTATTTATTATCATATATAGCAATATTATGTTAAATTTGAAATATGTATTAAAAGTGAATTATGCATGTAATATATATGTATTATAACCGTTTTTTTCAAATCTATTATGCTTGTTAGGAAATAAATTGACATATAGTATTATAAGTGTATTAAAATGTGTAATAAAAATATATTATCCATCAATAAAACTTGTATTATATTTGAATAATAGTATTCTTGGTAATATATATTGAAACAGTATTAAAATTGTAGTAAAATTGAACTAAAAGTAATTAAATAAAAAGAAAATATTATTATCATAAATGATAAATATTTTTTAATATAATATATTTAGGTAAGTTTCCTTCAATTATTATAACTAATATATTTGAACTCATATTTTAAATTATATGATGTTTCAACCTTTAACACATTTATTGCCAATTTTTATGAGATGAACGCAAATAGTAATAAATGAAAATGTATATTGTCCATATTTCCACCCACTTTAAGATAGGGTGGGCTCAACTAAGGCAATTACAACACTCCTTTGGGCCCACTTTATTTTTAAAATTTGAAAGGAAATATTTTTTTTTATAATGTGGGGATAATGGTAATATATAATTAAGGGATAACTTTTTTATGTGTATTATTCTATGTGGCTATTTATTTTATTGTTTCATTTTTATCTGTACAACTAATATTGACAAGCATTATTATTCCTATATTTTACTCTCTGCCATTCTCTCTTTCACAATATTTATTTTTTTATTAGAGTATTTTGGAGTCTCTTAAACAATTACTTTTTCTTGTTTGTCTACAAAAACATAGATTTTTAAAATAATTCAAATAAATTAGATGTGCAATGAGTAATAATAAATTATTATTATATTTTTAAAAAAATTATTTTAAATATGCTGATGTAACGTGTGTTTGTGATTCCCTTTTTTTTGGGAAGTTAACTCATTTTTAATTTAAATAATATTAATAGCAATAACAAGAAAAAAACTGACAATAAAAAAAAAATTGAAATGAAAACTTCCCACGTTATTAGGGAATACACACACATTGTTAGGTTATTAGCATTTTAGTATTAATATTTAACATATTAAATTGCTTTATTTGGAGTTATAAGAATGATCGTTGGTAGGCATTTGTGTCTTAAACTATCAATTTGATCATGCTATTCATCTTTGACTTGGTAGCCATGTAATGCAATTACTTTTGGCTTTATTGGCTGAATTCATTGTGAAATAAAAACATTCCAATAAACATTGGAATGGATAACTCCTACATCATCCATTAGCATTGGTTATCCATCACTTTATTTCATTCTTAATTTCTCCATTACTCATTGTAACCTATGTAACCTATGAAACTCCTAAGGCCATTATCTTCACTATTTACTACCTCCATTATCTTCCTATTCATNATGTTATTCAAAATATGCCAGTACCTTAAACTGAAAAATAAATAATAAATTAAAAAAATATTCATTATTAACGTAAGTTTTAAGAATAACCAATTTAAAAATTTATAAAGTTCTACCATCCAGTTATAAAAAATATGAATTATTAAATTAAATAAATTTAAAAATTGCAATGCTAAATAAAATTGTGTTTTAACGTGTTTATTGGCTGGCTTTTTTAATAAAAAGAAACTAATTTTAAAGTTGGATTTGAGTTTATTCTTATTGGTTGAGATGTCACCGAAAGTTATTGAATAGTAAAGTTGTAACCGAAAGTTATTGAATAGTAAAGTTAGTACCGCATACATTTATCTATCTATAAAATAGTAAAAGCATGAACAATTATTTGTTTCATCCGGATAAATACTTTTTGTCAATTGCTTGAGTAAAAAAATTTTAAATTGAGACACCGACTGATGTTATTTTTATAGTAACTTTTTTAACAAAAGTTCAATGAAAAAAACAAAGAAATAGTGGCTATAAAGTTATAAAGATGGAGATGCAAGAAAGTGGTTGTAAGAGGTTGGAAGTTTATGACGTGTATTCGATAAATTAGATCTACATTTTGTATTTGAAACTCTTATAATCACAATTATCAGGGGACAAACATGGATGGTGATAATGAACTTCTGAATGACTCTGAATTCTATGAGCAATTGTTGGATGTGTTCTTAATTTGAGACAGTAGATCATTATTTGGTAAGATTTTCAACTACATTCATCCTCTTCACATGAGTTTTGCCTGCATGCTATCTTCATATAGCATAACTGTCAAATATATTATTTTCATTGCATGTATGTAGCATTTAAAAGTTTCTACAGATTACAGTAATAGATGAGGTTTTCTCACAATATTATTAGTATGATTATAGTTCCTCTTTTTGACCGAGAACACTTAAAATAAGTCCATTCAAAAAGTTACTTACACGGTCCTTTTGTAAAGATAAACAAAAAAATACATATATGAACATATCAAAATGTCAAGATAAATATATCAATGTTATTGTTAATATGTACAAACAAAAACACAAATGTAGGATTGATCAGAAGCAAGACCTTTTATATGAATTTAGTGATCAACTTATGAATTTGCTAATGAAACAACTGATTGCTGAATTTATGAAATATCTTAAACTATTTAAAAATTTTATACAAATGATATATTAAGGTTTACTAATATTTCCCATAGAGCTATCACTACTAATTATCATGTAATATATCTGATAAGTTACACATCTCTTAGTACATAATTTACATAAACTTTCTTTTTCTTAGTAAAATAAAGGATAATATATTTTCTCTTTGAATAGGAGAAAAGGCACAATTTAATTAAAATTACAAAAACTCTATGTAGATTGTGACAAATATAAGTTTTTTAGACCTTCTATTTTTTACTGTTAATTTGTTTAAGATGGGTAAGAGTTATTGTAGAGGTCTAAAACTTACAATAGGTTCAGAAAATTATTTTATTTTGGCAATGAAAGTAATAGTAAGAAAAAATAATATATTTTAAAAAAAACATCTAACAATAAAAAATATATGCATTTAATTTTAATAAACCAATTCTTTTTAAAATTGGAAAGTTACCATAGTTAATACAAAATCCATATCCTTTTCATTTTTTAAAAAAGCAACTGATTTTTATATATGGCTAATATGGGGAGAGAGTAGTCTATTTATTTTTTTTTTAACTAATTATTATTCTTTTTTAAATCGAATATTATATCATTTGTGAATAAATGGGGGTAATTTTATTCGTATAGTAATTTTATTCGTATAATTTTAATTTATGTGTATTTTAGACTCATATACATTGTTGATTTGAAAGAAGTTCTATTTTTGTAAGTGATAAATTACATGATTAATTTGTACTATCCTACAAATAGCATAGAAATCCAACATAGACAAACGTATATCAAATTCTCTTTACTTTGCACTTATTTTCTATTGTATGTGAACATTAAAATTTGATGATTGTCTAACTGATAATTTTTCCTAATCATATGTATCTTTGTTACAAGTATTTTAATTCAGTTTAAATGAAGGACATGTAGAGACATAATATATCTATAAAAAAATATTATTGATAACATTGCATATTAAAAGTATATATGTGGTTTTATTTACTTTTAAATCCTATAACATGATTCACAAATAACAAAAGGAGAACTATTGATACTAAAATTTTATTAGCTTTATAATCTAAGTTGCAATAATTTTTTATATTTGGCCTTTTTAACTAATTTAACTTCTAATTTTTAAATCAAAATTAAATTTTAAATTATTTGTAAATATGTTTAAAAAAACACAAGTTACATTACAGAAGCGGTAAAATAAGGAGTAAATATAGACCTTTGATGAAGTGGTGGGGTCAACCAATATTACCATGAACTGCGGAAAAATGTTAATAATTATCTAATTAGCTTAAAAATAATTAAAAAAGTATTTTCATAAATTTTCTAAAATATATAAATACATAATTATTAATTTTGCTAAGTATGTTGTGCCTATATATTTTAATATAAAATACGAATTGTCTATGAATTTAAAATCTCAATTTTTTTTTAAAAAAAAATTATGCAAAAGAATCTATATTCTCTATTGCTAAAATTCCCCTCATCAACTGGGGCATAAGTCATATGCATTGCTCTAAAGGGACTCTTGAGAATAAGAAAGTAAGCAACTATTTAAAAATTAAAAACTATTTTTTAAAAACAGTTACATAAAGTAATGTTTAAAATTAGAAACAAAACTGTGGTTCTAAAACTAATTATAACCGCTTAAGGATAATATGTATTATAATCTTAAATTTTAACATCTCAATTTTGACTAATTAATTAGTTGTCCTAATTAATTTTAATGATCACACATTAACTATTTTTTAAGCCTTCACTTTATTTAGTTTTGTTTTTATTTCATGGCCGTTAGACATTAAGTAGTATTATTATGAAGAGTTTAATGTTTAAACATATGTTATTTACGTTTTTCATAAAATTCGATAAAACTATTAATTGTTATATAGATCAGATATCTTTAAGCATGTTTGGATAGATATATAACTTAGTCACAAAGTATAATTTCTACGTTCTTATTGCGTCATAAAAAAATAAATATACTTATTAAAATTAATTATTTTTAGTTTGTAATCATATGTAGTACATATTATTTAAATATATTAATTTTTAAAAGAATTAATTTAAAAATTGAATTTATTATTTTCTTAAAAGTGGATAACTATCCTTATATAAACGGCATACAAATGATTAAATAACCTCATTAATATTTAGTATAATAAAATACTACAAAAGAATATTACGTTTATGGCCTAAATTTTGTGTTGATAAAAACAATATTTATATCTTCTTTTATATAAATAACAAAAATATTAATGGGAAGAAAATAATAAGCTATAGTTAATTATTTTCATTTTTTAAAAAAAATAAAGTGTTATATCATTTTATAGGGGACTTGGAGGTTGGAAACGAAGTGATGAAATCATATTATATGTTATTTATTTGAAAAGTAAAATTTTAAAATATTGATATATTTAAGATAAAAATGAGTTGTCTTTTTAACTTTTAGAATATAGAAATCTATAAATTGTCCATAGATCCTTAAAGAAAATGGTACGAAAAGGACATAATATTTTTCAATTCTAATTTTATACTAATTTAAGAATGTAAAAAATATTTTGAACCTTTTCCATTCGAAGAAAAACATATGCAAAATAAATCAACATGTTAATTAATTTTATGACTTATAACATTTCATGTGAAAAGTTTGAATTAAAAAATTGCTAATATGAAAAAAAAATAATTATTAATACAACATAAAAATAAAACAAGACAAATGCGTAAAAATATTTAAACTATTTGATATTTTTTGAAATTAAATTAATATATCCGCAATGCGTGGGCACATATACTAGTTATATTAAAGAGTGCAACACTAATTCATCATTACACAGACTTATCAAATTCAACGTAATATTAATGTTCAATATCGATATATCAACACAAATTCTTGAGTCAACGGTTCTTTTTCTAACTGTATACTCTCTCCATTCATTTTACTTGATACATTTGGACTTGACATGCTTGTTAAGAAAATAATAATTAATATAATTATTTTACCATATTATTCCTTTAATTGATATTTTATATTAGGTCTCCAAAAATAATTTGGGGAATAAGTAATCAATGCCAAGAGTAAAACATGGAAAAATAATTATTTTTTCTTGATAATTTAAAAGCAACAAGTAAAAGTAAAAAGTCTACTTTTAGAATAGTGAACAAGTAAAAGTGATGAACAGAGAGAATATTATATTTTTTCATTAAAAATTTGCATTATTTCCAAGACTGACTCAATAAAATTTGGGGCCTAAAGTCAAACCTTAAAGAGGGGTCCTAATATTTTTTTTTATTTTCCCCCCCAAAAAATAATACTCATGTACTATATATATATATATATGTATAATTCCCGATTGAATCATTGAACCACCCATAATTTGTTTCTTTTAAACAGTATTGTTGGCTGATAGTGAAACTAGATTTTGTGAGGAGTATTGATAGATGATACATATGTTGTTCCAGAACTCATTAGTCCAACTGATAGTGAAACTGTTCGAGAATAATTGTGTTTTACTTCAAGTCATTTGAACACATTAGAAAA
>NC_028646.1:7184415-7210843 GCF_001406875.1 Solanum pennellii | reverse complement strand
AATTTAAAAGTAACAAGTAAAAGTAAAAAGTCAACTTTTAGAATAGAGAACAAGTAAAAGTGATGAACAGAGAGAATATTATATTTTTTCATTAAAAATTTGCATTATTTCCAAGACTAACTCAATAAAATTGGGGGCCTAAACTCAAACCTTAAAGAGGGGCCCTAATATTTTCTTTTTATTTTTTCTCCAAAAAAATAATACTCATGTACTATATATATATATATATATATAATTCCCGATTGAATCTTTGAACCACCCATAATTTGTTTCTTTTAAACAGTATTGTTGGCTGATAGTGAAACTAGATTTTGTGAGGAGTATTGATAGATGATACATATGTTGTTCCAGAACTCATTAGTCCAACTGATAGTAAAACTGTTCGAGAATAATTGTGTTTTACTTCAAGTCATTTGAACACATTAGAAAACAAAAGAGACTAACACAATTTGTCTTCAATCAAAATTATTACAATACGTACACATTTGAAGGCATTTACAATTAAAAAAAACCCAACCAAAATCAGCCAACAGAGTTTAAAATGAACAAATTATGGGTGGTTCAATGATTCAAATGGAAAATGGCGTAGTTGAGGTACCTGAAGGAACAAAACACAATAAGTTTAGGGATACCTTTATTTAAAATCTATTTTTCTTGCCTTTTTAGATGTGAAATCATTAATTACTGTTTTCTAATAATTGTTTTAGTAACTCCTTTTAAATTGATGATATGTATAATACATTCATACTCATATTGTTGATCTTAGATAAGATTTTATCAATTTTAAATTCAAAAAACTTCTTTCGGCTGAGGCAATAGTTACAGGAATTGTTAACATTATTCTATAAGCAATATATGCATTAGGAAAAGAATAAAGTCTTTTTATTTGATTGAGTATTTTCATTAAATTATTATGTTGTACTTGTATTATTTCTCTTAATAATAACTAAAACGAGAATATATATACTTATTAATGAAGAATATCAATGATAACAAAAGTTCAAAAAAAATTATAAGATTAAGTTAGAATAACAAAATTTGGTTCATGAATTTGATAAGTTGATATAATAATATTGAAATTGTCTTGCGTTCCTTCAATATAATGATTGCATGTTGCACTTCTTTTGATTTTGAATAAGACACCCAAAAGCAAATTTAATTCTTTTTTGACTTGTAAGCAACAATGAATCATTTTTTTTAGGAAAGAGTTCAACATTGAAAATAAAAATATTAAAATAGAGAAAAAAAAAGATGAGTATAAGGTAAATAGTAATATAAGGTCAAATTGTTCGGAGATAAATAAGAAAACACAATTTTCCACTTAAGGAAATTATTTTCATAAAATATTTCATTCCCTTAGAAAAGTGGAAAAAACTAACGGCTATTTTGTATTTGTTTTTTATACTTCTTACATGCTTTTTTTAAAAAAAAATAAACATACATATAATTTTAAGTAATATGTTTATGTATTTTTTAAAAAAATTGGGGGGCCCAAGTGACGATTTTAGTGATCTAGTGGTAAAGACGGCCTGATTGTTTCCTTCTTACCTCATAAAGTCTGCGTACATCCTACCCTACCGTATAGTTCAATATATATATATGTCAGAAAAAAAAACTAAATTAACTAACATATAACCACTTGATAGTTTCACTATATAAAGAGGAGAAGAAAGAAGAGATGAATAGAGGGGATATGGAAGAAGTGAAGGAGAAGGGAAAGGTATGTGTAACAGGAGGAAGTAGTTTTCTTGGATCATGGATGGTTATGAGACTTCTTCATATTGGTTACCATGTTAACACCACAATTAGGTCTCATCCAGGTTTGTTACTATTACAATTTACAATACTTATGTGAAAATGTACATCATTTAGGCCAAACATGATAACAGAAACAAGCTTCAAATATCTTATGCTAAAAAATTACACTGTTAATATATGTTTAAAATTATTTTTTATTAACATATATATAATAATAAAAGTTGAACCTCTCTAACCTCTTCCTCATAATTTAAATTCTTTAGTGAAAATTCCGACTCTGACTCTACCAGTGAACTTCTCCATTTTCCAATAGTACTGCAAGTTTGAATTAAGGTGTACTTACAATGAAAGTTTCCTCATATATCACTTCATTATTGTTGAGAGCCTTTCAGAAACAACCTCTCTATCTTCACGAGATACTGGTAAAATCTGTGTATATTCTATTCTCACTAAATCTCATTTGTTGGATTTCACTGGATATGTTATTATTGTTGTTTCCACATAAGCATGATTAAGGTTAGACGAAGTAGTTTTAGGGGTCCAGTTGACCATTTTGCCTAATAAATACGTTCTAACTTCAAAGTGTATGACGATAAATTTTTCATTTTTTTTTCATTGCTAGATCGCAAGAAGGATGTGAGCTACATCACGAACCTTCCAGGTGCTCAAGAAAGGTTGCATATTTTTAATGTCGATTTAAACAAACCAGAGGGTTTCAATGCAACAATTGATGGATGCATTGGAGTGTTTCATGTTGCACATCCAGTTGATTTTGAGAACAAAGAAAGTGAAGAAACAATAACACAGAGATCTATCGATGGTACTTTAGGTATTTTATAAGCATGTCTTAATTCAAAGACAGTTAAACGTGTTGTATACACTTCTAGTTCAACTACGATTATGGTTGAGAATTCATCAGTCACAGTAGACGAAAACTCATAGACAAACGTAGACATCGTAAGAGCTTTAAAGAATTTTGCAAGTTCTTATACGATTAGTAAGACATTAACAAAAAAGGCAGCTTTTGAATTTGCTGAAAAAAATAGTATCTATCTTGTGACTGTAGTCCCAACTTGGATACATGGACCCTTTATTACTCCTCAATTTCCTGGCTCTGTTAGTTCATCCATGGAAATGATTCTCGGTACGTCTTAAAATATCATAGATTTTCATTCCCTCAACTTCTTCGTAATTGAAAATTTGTGCAGGACATCAAAATTAAAACATGAGTTACCCTCCATATGTACCTTTTGTACATATAGATGATGTGACAAATGCTCACATTTACCTTCTTGGAAACCCTAATGCAAAAGGAAGACATATTTGTTCAGCTGTTGAAATAACACGCGAAAAAGCTAGCTGAGTTTCTGTTGATAAGATATCCTGAATTTCAAAAACAAATTAATGAGTAAGTATAAATACTTGCCTAATCTTTAATATTGTTTATTCTTTCATTTTTAAATCTAATTAGTAAATGTTCATTCGGGAAACTAGAGATGGAAAAAAGATACTTGATTTAATTTACTATTAATTTGCAGGTACACATGGGCAAGTAGTGAAGAAGTTGAATTCCTAGATTTTCATCCAAAAAGCTTTTGGAGACTGGATTTAAGTACATGCATGGCCTTGAGGAAATGTTTAATGGAGCAATTGAATGTTGCAAGCAAAGAAGCTTACTCTAATCCATTTGTGACAAATAAAATGTTTCATACTATATGAAGCTTTTTTCTTTCCTTTTCTTCTTTTGTTCTCTCTTTCCATGTACTGATAGACCAAAATAAAGGAATTGACATTTTGTGCTCTTAAATTTGTTAATGGTTCAATGAGTGGGGTGGGGGGAGATTACTTCTCGAGGTGTTGGGGGTCTCGAGAGGTAGATCGGGATGACATCGAGGGAATTAGTGATGGAATGGAGAAATCTAAGAAAGGTAGAGGTTAAGAAGGTACTGCGAAGTTGGTGGAAACTAAGAACGAGAGGAGGAAAAGTGGAAAAGTATAAAGCGGCAAAGAAGGAGGTAAAGTTAGTAGTTACAATGCATGTATGTTGGGTTAGAGGATAATTATGGGGATAAAAAGTTGTACAGGCTAGACAAGGCGAGAGAATGGAGGGCATGTGACCTGGATCAAGTGAACTTCATAAAGGAAGAGAATGAAAAGGTTCTAGTGGAGGAGACACTCATTGGACTGAGGTGACAATTATACTTCCAAAACTCCTTGTTTTATCGAAAAATATTTCGAAAAGAGTTTGTTTTATTTTAGCGATATTTTCGACTTTTAGGAGTCGCCACTTAATTTTTAAGAAAAATTAAGAAAACTTGTTTCCAAATAATTTAAACAGAAAGAATCATTCGAAAATATTTTTTAGGGTTCGGGATTCCTATTAGCGTCTTAGGAAGGTTTCGAAAAAAGGCACCTAAGACGCTCCGCTAACTGCGGTTTTCCGGCGATTAACAATTTGACTATTTTATTTTAACTTTTGCAATCTATTTTGAAGTTGAACTTCTTACGGTTTTTATCGAGACAGACTTTACAAATTTGAAACGTTTATTGTTTTAAGATTCCGTTGACATTAAACTTTTCGAACCTTAACTCTAAGCAACTTGTGAGTTTGAAACGTCTATCAATTTTACGTCTTAAGTTCGATAAAGCGAAGGGCGTTCGATGGGGGTTTGGAGTTTCTAACCCTAACTAACGACATTCAAAGCAAACATGTAAAATGAATAGTAAAGAGAGAGAGAGAGAGAGAGGGAGAGAGAGATTTGGGTCCAAGTTTTCGGGTTCTGTTCGCCTTGATCGAAACTTGGACCCACCTGCTTTTGGGTTTTAACCCATTTTTCACCTGTCCTAATCTAAACATATAAAAAGAAATACAAGAAAGTAAAACAATAAGGGCTTATGCCCATTACAAATAAAACACAAAAAAAAAAATATCAAAAAAAAAAGAAAAACTTCTTCTAATCCTCTTCTTCAGATTTCTTTAATCGATACGTGGCATTTGACCCTCGCATGTTCGCCTTGACTCGATGGAAAGAAGTCTTGAGCCTTTATGGCTCCCTCTTGAAACGCAAAGAGGAGAAGCAAAGTTCACAATGAACTCAAGCGAATTCACATGCCACAAAGTAAATGAAAAGAATTAATACATAATAACCGACACTTATGCCAGAAAAAAAATGAAATAAAAGAAAACACACTTTTATCCAAGAAAGATGCACAATGACAAACAATCCTATATGATTTTCAAATGAAACTGTAAGTTATACTCTTGCATAAAGAAAAGGCATAATGTATAGATGGCCCCCATTTGATTTAATACAGGTAAAATTCTATATTTAACAAATTATGCCACTATTTACAATACATTAAAGGCTATTACGCAAAGCTAAACCCAATACAGAGAAACAAACGAGAAGATACGCACTCTATTATGGAAGCTCGCAGCAAATATTTTGATGCATCATGGCATACTTGACAGAATGAAAGAATAAAGAAAATTTTGCAGTTTCACATGCTTTCATATTGCCGAGATTTGTTTAAAAGTACAGAAAGACATAACAAGACGAGTAAATGGGCCAGAATTAAGCCAATATGATGCTTGAAAGTAAAACTACATACTTGAGAGAAAATAAGATATGACATCCAAGATTGTTTCAACAAATCGACCAACTTTGTAACTTGGGAAGAGAAGAATTCTTTCACAGCATGATAGGCTAAACTAACTAGAATGCAAACATACAAAAAAAAAAACAAATTCCTCAGCTGCAGCATACTCAAGCTAATCTGAAAAGATAAGACGAGTAGCTTACAATGGATAAGACAATAATCCATACCACAACATAACTAATACAATAGGAAACAACAGATCGAAATCTTCGACTAAGAATCGAAACGAACGACGAAGAAAATGCTAGAACGGAACATAAATATTTCTAGAGTGAAAGATACAACAGTTACAAGGCTGATTCCAAAGCAATGAGCTACGAGCCGTACTCACACCACATGAAACATCTTCAAGCCAACAGAGGAATACACAAACCCATGTATCAACTTTAAACGAAAGAATAAATTGTGTGTTGCTTACCTTTTCGAGGGCAGCGAATGAAGACAACGAGCCGAGGGGGCGAACTTTCCACTACGAAACAGGAAAAACTCTCGAGGATGTCCGATGTGTGAAGCAGTCGCGAAATCAAGCGAAGGAGTGAAACAAAATCTGTAGTTTCGAATCGCGTTACTCTCAAGTGTTTCCCCTCTTTTGCAGACTCTCTAAACGTGTGTCTCTCAGTGTACTTCCCTCTCTCCTTCTTTTCGTTCAAATCGTGAAGATGAAGAGAAGAGAAAAAGAAACCTTAAGCTCAAAAAAAACTGCTCTCTGCCTAAGGAGAATAAAAAATCGAGTAATTTTCCTCGCCAATTTTCTCAACCCCAAAATTTTCCAACCCAAATTTCTCTCTGTTCTTCTACACGGACAGAACACAAAAATTCTTCAAAATTTCCTAACCAAGAATTTCTCACCACCCAAAAATCCAACCCTTGAACTGAAAAGGGAATGGGGTTTATATAGAAGAAAAATTTAGGGTTTCGAAGGGAAGGCGAGTAAATCGAATTCGGCCCATTTCGAATTCGAAATTTGGAATCATTCCCCAATAGAAACGAATATGCCCTTTTGATGCTCAAATCGTCCAACGGAAGAAGGCATATGTGGAGGGTCGAGATGAAATCGACGTGCTTGCAAGCTACGTGGCGCAATCCCACGCTGCAAGGACGAAGCACGTCTGGCAGAGCTAAAATCCATCCTGCTGCGAGGCGTACGAGCTGCAGAGGAAAACGACTCCAAGGAGCCGTTGCGCAGCCCGCGTGGGAGAGAGGATGAGGGAAAGGGAGAGAGCGTGAGGGAGACGCGGGAATGCTTGGCGTTTTCTAGGAATTTTGGGAGTATCGCGTGAGAGGGTCGCGTCTGGGGGGGATTTTCCGTTTTGGGGGTCTGTTTTCTGGGTTTCTCGTATACTGGGTTGAGTGAAGAGGAAGAAGGAGGAAAGGGGGGTTTGGGTCGGGGAACGGGTCAAGGAACCGGGCGGGTTGGATGTTTGGGCTTGGGGCTAATGATTGGGCTGGAGGGGGGAGACGGGTGGGCCTGGGAATTAAATCACAAAGGGTTGGAAGTTTGGGCTGAAATTGGGAGTGGAGGAAATAAAGCTTGGGCCAATAGAACCAAAAGGGAAGAAGGCCCAAATTTGGTTTTTTTTCAAAGATGGCCAAATTAATTAAATCAAAATAACAAAATAAAATAAAATAAAGGCTAAACCTTAAATGAAAATGAATTTGTATGATTTAATTAACGAGCTCTGCTATTTAGTAATATAATCGCAGAAGTGATTCAAAAGTACAATTATAATTTAAATTAGACTAGTTTAATAGAATACTTACTAAACTAAACTATGTATATTTTTTGGTTTTTTGAACAATCATGGGATATACCAATTTTATACAACACGATGTAAAATATATATTATCGAAAATTATGATAAAAGTATCTGGAGTAGCAAAAATCCATGTATTATATTATTATATTCGTAAAATTTATAAAACTAATAAATTTTAAATTATTTGGAAAATTTAGGAAGCTCGATAATTAACTTATACCGACGCGGGTCAAAATTGGGTGTCAACAACTGTCCCTCATTTTACTTGGGTTGATGCAAGCAACTCGAGGAAAATGAAATTGACCAAACCAATTTTGACCAGCCCCATTCATTTTTTAAAGGAAGGAATCGACAAATGGTTTAGGAATTATGGCCGAACCCTTGCAAACAGGTCTCCTACATATCTCAGGCTATATGAGAATTCAGGACACTTGTAGTTCGATAAGCTTGATTTACCGCATGATTTTGAAAAAATCAAAAGCCACCTCGATATCGAATTATGAAGGTATCAAAATGCTTGAGAATAGAATTCGAGAGCGAATGTTGGAATACAGCCGAGTTTTCAACATTGAATCCGCCTACATATCCTTAAACCTTCGAAATCAGGCTGTGTGTAGTTCGACTCGATCGGTGGAAAAGGAAACCTATTATGCTAGATAACCTTCGGTTTTGGACAAGTGACAAATTAAAAGAGTATGAAAAGGAGGCTTGTAACCTCTTAGCCATGAATGTGGCGCGCTTCACACCCATAATTAAGAACTTACACGGACATAACTTCCAAAGCTCTTGACGCATTGTCACGCAGATTGGAAACTTGCTTCCGATAAAACTAAACTTCCGGATGCGAGACAGAAACTGACAGAACTAAGGAAAAACCCGCGTGCTTCGAGAGGGGTGGTTCGATTGTGGTGGAAGTCGCTCCTCTGCTCGCGTCCTAAGAGTTTGACATTCCTCTTTGGACTGTGTCCCAGTTCGCTGCTAAGAAAAGTTCCACGTTATGCTGCATCCTTTTTGATGTCGTCCGCACCTGGTGGTTTTGGAGAATTCATCCTTTTGGATGCTCTCGACAAAGACTGAGATAAAACTCGTCAGCGTAAAAATGCAATTAGTATGGGAGACAGTGTCTTTTTTACCGTGTCGACACTTCATTGTTCTCCTCCATATTCGACGTCGACTCGATCGTTCTGACGTCCAGCAAATAAAGCTTATGCCTTGTGTTTTGCAGTAAAATCTTCAATGTACTCTTCATTTGATGCTAAAATAAGTAAATAAACGCTGATGCGATATTGATGTCTCTTTTTTCGTTATCTTCGATGCTCTTCTTGATGTTTACTTTTATAAGAAATAACAGATTGCAGTTGAGGCCGATGGATAAATGTTGCTCTTGGGATACACAATTTCCCTTTCTTTATCCGTGTATGTCCTCTTGCGGGGCATGCATATCTTCCCGCGATACGTAAATTCCTGCGAGGTATGAGTCTTCTCGCGATGCATAACTTTCAGCGAGGCATGAAGTCTTCTCGCGATGTGCAAATTTCAACGAGGCATGGATTCTTCTCGTGATGCATAAATTTCTGCGAGGTATGAAGTCTTCTCGCGATGTATAAATTTGACGAGGGATGAAATCTTCTCGTAATGCATAAATTCCAGCGAGGCATAAAATCTTCTCGCGATGTATAAATTTTGACGAGGCATGAAATCTTCTCGTCGTACATAATTGTTGACTCGCAATGCATGATTTTCTGTGATGCATGACTCTTCCACGATGCATGATTTCTGCAATGCATGATTTCTGCAATATATGACTTCCGCGATGCATGATTTTTCAGCAGTATATGACTTCCGCGATGCATGATTTTTCGGCAACACATGATTCTCCGCGATGCATGAATATTTATATTGTCTGTGTTGATAATAACGGCAAAACGACCTCCAAATAATATACCGACTTGATCGATAATAACAAATAATAATAAAATAACTATCTCTTCTGGGGTAATGCATTGCCTTGATTGACAATAATTATCTTGTTTTGATGACGTAATGCACATAGCGTCCTCTACAGAAATCGTGAAATCTTTGCTGAGATTCCTGTTGATTCACCTTTGAATCTGGCCAGACACTTTTGTAAATTTCATATTGTTGGGGAATGGCTTGGAATAAGCAAACACATTCACAAGTTTCCGACATAAGCGATATAAAATGCTTCCTGTTCTCAGTAAAATTACTGATTTTGGGGATAGTTTTCTCCTCTTTGGAGTTCTCTGTAATGAGCTAGCTAGCTCAATAATTATCCAACTGTAACGAGGTGGATGGCTCGATGATAGTCCAACTGTAACGAGGTGGACGGCTCGATAATATTCCAACTGTAACGAGGTGGACGGCTCGATAATAGTCCAACTGTAGCGAGGTGGATGCTCGATGATAGTCCAACTGTAACGAGGTGGATGGCTCGATAATATTCCAACTGTAACGAGGTGGATGGCTCGATAATAGTCCAACTGTAACGAGGTGGATGGCTCGATAATATTCCAACTGTAACGAGGTGGATCCTCGATAATAGTCCAACTGTAACGAGGTGGATGGTCGATAATAATCGAACAGTAACGAGGTGGATGGCTCGATAATAGTCCAACTGTAACGAGGTGGATGACTCGATAATATTCCAACTGTAACGAGGTGGATGGCTCGATAATATTCCAACTGTAACGAGGTGTATGCTCGATAATATTCCAACTGTAACGAGGTGGATGCTCGATAATATTCCAACTGTAACGAGGTGGATGCTCGATAATATTCCATCTGATTCAAAAAATAGAAACCTGAAATGGAAAAGCATATATACGGACCACTTATGGGGTGGATCGCCCAACAAACTATATGCTAAAGTCCTTGATTGGCCAATCAAGACACATAATCCACTTATGGGGTGGATACCCAACAAATTAGAATTATGACTCTGACATATTCAAGAAACAAAGTACGCCGAAATTGCTACGCGACGAACATACTAAAAACTAAATTGACGTTTATGCACGTCGCGACTGTGATTTTGTTCTTTAAAAGAAAGAATTATCAAGGTGAATGACTTATTTCATTCACACGAAAAATAAAGACACTCTCGTCTTCCTTGACAAACTCAGCAGAATTTGAGTTTGTTGCAGTCATTTTAATCGTTATCGAAAACTTGTAACAATTTGATAATTTTGATTGTCAAGGAGATATTGTAGTCAGCATCATCTTCAAAATGATGTCGTTTTAATATACGACTCTTGACTTTATCAATACTATCACCTGCAAAGCTCGATACCAAACGTTAGTATCGATGATGAAGTAAAGAATAAAAGCGAAGTTGAGGAACTAGATTGAGTCGTTTGGCTTATCCAGATTAGGCTATGATGAGTCCAACTGTAATCTTTGATCATGACTCATAACTGGCGATCCTCTCGCACTTTGCTTCTTGCAACTTCAAAAGAATCTATCAGTGTTCGGCCTCAATATTCCTGCAAGATAAAAAGAAACTTGTTTATAAATCACTTGAGGCAATATAGAGAAATAGAGATAAAATGAGATTGAAGATTTTCTAGGTTTCGTTGATGAGTCCACGATGGGTGCAAGTGACGCCCTTTGTCATTCTTGACAGCTTTATATAGCCATTTTTGTGACTTCAATGTTCCTGCATCCAAAGAAAAATTCTTAGTTTGAAAGACTGATTTGTGTTGGTCTTATCTCCATGCTCCTTCTTGCCGTTGGCTTACACGCTCGCCCGTTCTTTATATGACATATTTGATGGAATTTTTGAGGACCCTCCTCAAAAAATTTGTCCCGGTCTAAAATATATAAGAACTCTCATAATTTTGCTCTGTTAACTTTGAGGTTGCTCATTTTGGAATTTTGAGGCCCCTCCTCAAAAATATTTTCCAGTTTATCCCAATAAGTAACAAATGACATTTGTGGAATTTTTGAGATCATCTCAAGAATTCTGTCCCAGTTGCAAACCAGATTATCGTATTTTTGAGATGCACCCAAGGCTAATCTCCGTAGAATTTTGATCTTCGGTTTTGACTTGTTAAAGAAGTCCAACTTTAAATGAATTTTTGAGATCCTCTCAAAAATTCTGTCCCAGTTTCCATTATGAAGAGAAATGGAAATCTTACTGGGTATATGACCGAGCCGTTGTGGCGCCTACGTATCCCATTGGAGCAGGAATCAGGTCAAACGTAGTTCCCCTCTCAAGGATTAACCAAAATAGGAAGTTTTGATAAAGAAACGATCGAGGCCGACATAGGCCGCCTACGTATCTCATTCTTGAGAAATCAGGTCGAACGTAGTTCAAACAAGAAATGTGCGATAAAATGGGGGAAAAATGTGTAACAAAACTTCATATGCAAAATTTTGGCCAATGTTGGGCATTCTTCTTCTCGACCTTTGATGATGAATATCTTCAAATGACTCAGTTCAGAAATGTCTTGTACTCACTCTTAAGAATCCAATATGTCATCCATTCAGGTGGTTTCCTCAATATTGATCAAGTTGTTGCTGATCATGTTTTGTATCTTGTGCTTCAGAGTTGCACAATTCTCTGTGTCGTGTCCAACGACTCCTGAATGATAAGCACATATGTGGTCAGCTCTGTAAAATTTTCCCAAAGGATTGGCTGGTCTTCCATCTCTTGGAGGGTTGAAGGATGAAATTGGATTAGACATATCTTGCATTCTTTGCATTTCGACCCTCATTTCGGCAATCTGTTGCATCAACTGCATAATCAATCCATTTTTATCAGCGGCGGCGGGTTGAGCCACGACAACATCATTCATGTCAATCTCATCATTGTTATCCTCCATCATTGTCTTTTCTTTTTGCAAATTTGATCGGGGAAGGGATCTTTAGGGGCCTCAGACCTTGTGAAGTACGGATGATCAACCAACTTATCAACACATATCAGTTAAAGGTACCTGAGAAGTGAAACAACTCAAAGGCAAATTTTGTTAGTGCATATTCGGAGTACAAAATACATAATATCGCACAGAAAGCAGATAAAAACATAAGTTAGTTTGAGGATATTTTAACCCACGAATGAGGACGGAAATATATTTTGAACAAACAGGAATTTGTTTGTTTGACGCTATCTCGGGAAGGCTGAATCACGTTGAGCTATGGTCTTCTTGCAGCTGCTTTTCGATGCCCGTTGATCTTATCTTCATATCTTCGGAACACAGAGGAGAATGAAAATTTTCAGCGATGGGGGCCGGGCCGGGAAAGGCTGCCTACGTATCTCACAAGGAGAATTCAGGCCCAACGTAGTTCGGGTTAGGATGAAATCTTTTCATTCACTCTTTCATTGCGATTACAAAGGAATTGAAAAACAACATTGAAATTCCTAGAAAACAACATTTTGATGATTTCTCGTCTTGTGGCTGCGTCATTCCTTTTCTTTGAAACAATCGGAAATGGAGGCTTGTAGACGATTTCCTCCTCATCGTCCTCCTCAATTGATTCTTGGTCGGGGCCACTGTTATCTGCTCCCTGGTCACGGGCGAGGTATTTTCCGCCCTTTAAGTTGCTACGGGTCGTCAATTTCTCATCGAGCGACGCACTTCTGGCAAACAACACGGCAGTCTCAATATCTATCTTTGCTTCTCTCGCCTTTCCTTCGTGCACCTCCAAATGAAGCATGTTTAACCTTTTTCTTAGGCATTCGGTTTCCATCTCAACCTCTTTCTTTCTTTTTAACTGCGACGCCTGATCTTCATCCAATGTCGCGGCCGCAACTTTGTAGATTGCCGTGGTCATGTCTACGTTGAGTCCTTCCTCCTTAACCTTCTGAATTTCTTGAGTGACTCGTTCGATCTTTCTTCTCAACTCCTCTTCAGTGAGCTCCGTCTGGACGTTCTTGCCTTTGTCCATAGCGGTGATTCACCTTTCCTTAGACGATAGAGCGGTATTTAGGATTTGTGGTATGGGAGATTGCCTTTTGAGTGAGAAACTTGAGACTTGGAAATTTTGGTCGGACATTTGTAATAGTGGCTTCCGTATATTCTTTAGAATTTCTGGCTAGGAGTGGGTTTACGATATCTTCATTCTAAGTAACATAACACATAAGCATTTAAACACACATACATTCATTCGAATGTCAAACAATATGATGCGTCGTGAGGTCGAAGACCTTAGACGCGATTTTGGTGGTTTTCTACTAAAATGGACTTAATACGCCTTGGGTATTAAGTCGTCCTAGGCTGATGCCTAATTTCGATTTTGGTTTCGCTCTATCTTAGGCTTTCTAGAGTTGTTTTCAAATAGACGGTTACCCGAGTCGGACAAACATCGGGGTGGAGCTATCGCACAACGCCGGATGACCGCATTTCGACTATTTGTTCGATGCTCCCAAATGATTTCTTGGGTATATCTGAGAAAAGTCGCGGTAAGCCGCGTAACTTCCGTTTCCTAATGCAACTATTTGCCGTTTGGCGGAAGTTATGCCATGAAATGCAATAATTAGAAAAATTAGAACAACTTAAGCAAATAAACAGTTTTTACAAATAGTCAAATAAAGTTAGTCTATAGGGTTAGAATCCTCCGTTCCCCAGCGGAGTCGCCATTCTGTTTTATCGAAAAATATTTCGAAAAGAGTTTGTTTTATTTTTTAATAAAAATTAAGAAAACTTGTTTCCAAATAATTTAAACAGAAAGAATCATTCGAAAACATTTTTTAGGGTTTGGGATTCCTATTAACGTCTTAGGAAGGTTTCAAAAAAAGGCACCTAAGACGCTCCGCTAACTGCGATTTTCCGGCGATTAACAATTTGACTATTTTATTTTAACTTTTGCAATCTATTTTGAAGTTGAACTTCTTAAGGTTTTTATCTAGACAGACTTTACAAATTTGAAACGTTTATTGTTTTAAGGTTCCGTTAACATTAAACTTTTTGAACCTTAACTCTAAGCAACTTGTGAGTTTGAAACGTCTATCAATTTAACGTCTTAAGTTCGATAAAGCGAAGGGCGTTCGATGGGGGTTTGGAGTTTCTAACCCTAACAAACGACATTCAAAGCAAACATGTAAAACGAATAGTAAAGAGAGAGAGGGAGAGAGAGAGGGAGAGAGAGATTTGGGTCCAAGTTTTCGGGTTCTGTTCGCCTTGACCGAAACTTGGACCCACCTGCTTTTGGGTTTTAACCCATTTTCACCTGTCCTAATCTAAACATATAAAAAGAAATACAAGAAAGTAAAACAATAAGGGCTTATGCCCATTACAAATAAAACACACAAAAAAAAAAAGAGAAACGTCTTCTAATCCTCTTCTTCAGATTTCTTCAATCTACGTGGCATTTGACCCTCGCATGTTCGCCTTGACTCGATGGATAGAAGTCTTGAGCCTTTATGGCTCCCTCTTGAAACGCAAAGAGGAGAAGGAAAGTTCACAATGAACTCAAGCGAATTCACATGCCACAAAGTAAATGAAAAGATTTAATACATAATCTAACCGACACTTATGCCAAAAAAAAAAAACGAAATAAAAGAAAACACACTTTTATCCAAGAAAGATGCACAATGACAAACCATCTTATATGATTTTCAAATGAAACTGTAAGTTATACTCTTGCATAAAGAAAAGGCATAATGTATAGATGGCCCCCATTTGATTTAATACAGGTAAAATTCTATATTTAACAAATTATGCCACTATTTACAATACATTAAAGGCTATTACGCAAAGCTAAACCCAATACAGAGAAACAAACGAGAAGATACGCACTCTATTATGGAAGCTCGCAGCAAATATTTTGATGCATCATGGCATACTTGACAGAATGAAAGAATAAAGAAAATTTTGCAGTTTCACATGCTTTCATATTGCCGAGATTTGTTTAAAAGTACAGAAAGACATAACAAGACGAGTAAATGGGCCAGAATTAAGCCAATATGATGCTTGAAAGTAAAACTACATACTTGAGAGAAAATAAGATATGACATCCAAGATTGTTTCAACAAATCGACCAACTTTGTAACTTGGGAAGAGAAGAATTCTTTCACAGCATGATAGGCTAAACTAACTAGAATGCAAACATACAAAAAAAAAAACAAATTCCTCAGCTGCAGCATACTCAAGCTAATCTGAAAAGATAAGACGAGTAGCTTACAATGGATAAGACAATAATCCATACCACAACATAACTAATACAATAGGAAACAACAGATCGAAATCTTCGACTAAGAATCGAAACGAACGACGAAGAAAATGCTAGAACGGAACATAAATATTTCTAGAGTGAAAGATACAACAGTTACAAGGCTGATTCCAAAGCAATGAGCTACGAGCCGTACTCACACCACATGAAACATCTTCAAGCCAACAGAGGAATACACAAACCCATGTATCAACTTTAAACGAAAGAATAAATTGTGTGTTGCTTACCTTTTCGAGGGCAGCAAATGAAGACAACGAGCCGAGGAGGCGAACTTTCCACTACGAAACAGGAAAAACTCTTGAGGATGTCCGATGTGCGAAGCGGTCGCGAAATCAAGCGAAGGAGTGAAACAAAATCTGTAGTTTCGAATCGCGTTACTCTCAAGTGTTTCCCCTCTTTTGCAGACTCTCTAAACGTGTGTCTCTCAGTGTACTGCCCTCTCTCCTTCTTTTCGTTCAAATCGTGAAGATGAAGAGAAGAGAAAAAGAAACCTTAAGCTAAAAAAAACTGCTCTCTGCCTAAGGAGAATAAAAAATCGAGTAATTTTCCTCGCCAATTTTCTCAACCCCAAAATTTTCCAACCCAAATTTCTCTCTGTTCTTCTACACGGACAGAACACAAAAATTCTTCAAAATTTCCTAACCAAGAATTTCTCACCACCCAAAAATCCAACCCTTGAACTGAAAAGGGAATGGGGTTTATATAGAAGAAAAATTTAGGGTTTCGAAGGGAAGGCGAGTAAATCGAATTCGGCCCANCGTAAAAAGAATTCGGCCCATTTCGAATTCGAAATTTGGAGTCATTCCTCAACAGAAACGAATATGCCCTTTTGATGCTCAAATCGTCCAACGGAAGGGGGCATATGTGGAGGGTCGAGATGAAATCGACGTCCTTGCAAGCTACGTGGCGCAATCCCACGCTGCAAGGACGAAGCACGTCTGGCAGAGCTGAAATCCAGCCTGCTGCGAGGCGTACGAGCTGCAGAGGAAAACGACTCCAAGGAGCCGTTGCGCAGCCCGCGTGGGAGAGAGGATGAGGGAAAGGGAGAGAGCGTGAGGGAGACGCGGGAATGCTTGGCGTTTTCTAGGAATTTTGGGAGTATCGCGTGAGAGGGTCGCGTCTGGGGGGGATTTTCCGTTTTAGGGGTCTGTTTTCTGGGTTTCTCGTATAGTTCTGGGTTGAGTGAAGAGGAAGAAGGAGGAAAGGGGGGTTTGGGTCGGGGAACGGGTCAAGGAACCGGGCGGGTTGGATGTTTGGGCTTGGGGCTAATGATTGGGCTGGAGGGGGGAGACTGGTGGGCCTGGGAAGTAAATCACAAAGGGTTGGAAGTTTGGGCTGAAATTGGGAGTGGAGGAAATAAAGCTTGGGCCAATAGAACCAAAAGGGAAGAAGGCCCAAATTTGGTTTTTTTCAAAGATGGCCAAATTAATTAAACCAAAATAACAAAATAAAATAAAATAAAGGCTAAACCTTAAATGAAAATGAATTTGTATGATTTAATTAACGAGCTCCGCTATTTAGTAATATAATCGCAAAAGTGATTCAAAAGTACAATTATAATTTAAATTAGACTAGTTTAATAGAATACTTACTAAACTAAACTATGTATATTTTTTGGTTTTTTTGAACAATCATGGGATATACCAATTTTATACACCACGATGTAAAATATATATTATCGAAAATTATGATAAAAGTATCTGGAGTAGCAAAAATCCATGTATTATATTATTATATTCGTAAAATTTATAAAACTAATTAATTTTAAATTATTTGGAAAATTTAGGAAGCTCGATAATTAACTTATACCGACGCGGGTCAAAATTGGGTGTCAACACTCCTTGAACGAAGATGGAGCATGGACATTGTGGGGGGAGTTGGATCAATTAAAGAGGCATCACAATTTTGGGTGTTGTAGGTGTATTAAGGCTGATAAGGTTAAGAGTGTTATCTGTAATCTGTGTAAGGGAAGAGCAACCGGGCCAAAATGAGATCTGTAATATAAAGTTGTAATCTGAAACCAAAGTTGCTGACATTCGTCACCGTTTAGGTCGTGTTTTTAACTCTCTTGACTAAGGAGGTTTTCAATGGTAAAACACGTATTGTTTACCTTGATGTTTTCGGTTAGTCCTAAGGAACTTGGTTCCTCAAGTCGAGTAGTTGGTACTAGTTTTCTTAAGGCGTACATTATTGAGAAAAAAACACTTCTAATGCCAATAATAATAATTAGTACTATAAAAGCTGCACCTCAAGGGTTGTGATGTAGACAACCTACCTACCCTAGACGCAAGCATCATTTTGACAATCAATACAACAAATATAACTATACAACACACAATAAAAAGGCCAGCTCAACAGACGAAGCATCTCACATTCATGCAGGCTAAGCAGCTAGAGCGCACACACTTGAAGAAGAAGATGTAACATAAACCATCTATCCGAAATAATCAATAACAACAAATATTAACTATACAAGTTTGAGATGAAGCACTTCTCTAAATTCCAATCTTCTAGTCTCAGCATAAGGAGTTATATGTTTATTTGGCCAATATGTTAACCAAAGTCTCCCTTTCAATTCCCATTCCATTGTTTTTCCTGTAGCCCTTTTATCCACTTTCCAACACACACTTTCTCCATATTCATCTCCAGCAAAAATTACCCCTCCTTGCTTAGTAAAAGGCCTATTAACACTTGAATATCTGTTCTTGAACCAAGCTTTTGGCTGAATTAATGAAAAAACAGAAGGCTTTGACGAAAATACCTCTCTTCCATTTCCACTATCATGAAGAAACCAATTCAAATTTGCACCATCTCCATTAACAGATTGCTCAAATTTCCACGGCTTCATGGTCGTAACAACTGTCTCTCCCGCGGAGACTTTTAAGCCCATGTAAGTGTTTGGTGAATCGAATCCCGCTTCAACGGTCTTTTCAATGCCAATTTCTCTTAAGGGATTGTCAGAGGACTTGTTTACTGATATGCTCAACACATTTGATTGAAGTGTTGGAGTTATTTGCAATGATATTCTTGAAGGGAAATGCTTCTCTGATACCCCTGCACCTCTCTCTGCCATTAGTGATTCATTCACTAGCCTAACGACATCACACCTACATGAACATAAAACTTTTAAATCAAGTTAAAATTCAATCTTTAGGTTCTTTTCCCTAAGAAATTGCGATCCTGCTTGGATTAGATGGTTAAAAGTAATTCATAAGCATCAAGTGTTGGGAATCACTTTTTAAGTGTTCCAACAGTTGATTTGAACCTTTTTTCAAACGAAAATGACATAGATGAGCCAAACTTTTAACAGATGACATAAGTGAACCTATTCTCAAAGTTTGGTAGCATATTTGAGCCTTTTCTGTATAATAAATAGTTGTATGTTTAGTAAAAGAATGTTATAAACATGTACTTTATTCAGTTAAAATAACTGAAATGCGCTTAATGAGATAGGGGCATTATTGGGCCAATTTATTAACCACAAGGTATTTGGATTTTTTGAAAAATATTTGGAATAACATAATAGAAATCTTGCTGATCTGTGTTTATAAGCATCAAACATGTGAATAAATCAAGAAGAACATATAAGTTAGTTTGACCAACTTATAAGTTTTACGCCAAAAGTATTTAGTTCAAACAAGACAAATGTACCTAATGTTATCGGTGTTCACCATTACTTCAATCCACTTTTCTCGAATGATAACTCTATGATTTAATTGGATCACTCCTTCAAGCTGATGAAAGTTGAGGGAAAACCTCAAACTTTCATCAGATAAACTACTACAAGTAGACGTTTCGACTTCCATTGCAATAACAGGGCAATATAGCTGAACTTTCCATAGCCCTTGTGTCGAAAATGAGTATGAAAACAATGGACATGGCGTTTTCATCGCATGATGATGATGATTAGAAGAGGAATTTATTTCCAGGATCCAATTAGTTATCGCTAGATTTACTGAACGCATCCATTGCTCTTCAGTATTCGATCCCAAAATCCTCACGAGCAATTTTGATGCTTGTCTAGATTGAGAACACGAAAATTGATTCTTCAGGGCAATAATACATGTTGACCTAAGATCAGCAGGGGCTTCATAGATACAAATTATGAAAGCCAAAGTAAGAAATGAGAAATTGAAAATTTCCTTAAAATCGGAGTTGTTAAAATCCATACGTGGAATCTTGAGGAACAACGAGTTATAATTTTTATTCGGACCATAGTTAAGTACATCGCGGACGATATTAATCAAGAAACTGAATACTGATTCATCGTCTAATAATTTTGTTGTATTATATTTAACTCTTAACGGTTTTGAGGTCCATAGGGAAATAGGAAGATTATAATCCGCGACTATGGAAAAATGGTAATTTTTAGCTACGGATAGTTTGAGGGAAGGTTGAGATGAACATGAAGGAGAAATGCAAATTGAAATAGAGTCTGTTTTCCATTTAGAAGTTGGTGGTAAGTTGTGTATCCAAGAGTATATATCAGGAAAATTGCAAGTATAATAATAAGCCATAGTTTTAATCACACTTGTATGTATGTTATATGATGATGGAATTAATGTGTAAATATTTATAGACAGATATTGTGAAAAGAAAGATTCTTAAGGCTAAGATATAACTTAAAAAGGTTACAAATTGAATTTGCTTTCATGAACGGAATAAAGGTAAATGTTGAAAAATTGCACAAGGAAATATATACTTTGAAAGAATTTATATATAGATTCTTTAACTTTAGGACCATCTAAGAGAATCTTTTTATGTTATGAGGAAGTTATGGACTACATTTCTACTGTTTGGTACTCCCATGTCCACTTTTAATTGTTATATTGAGCTTTTCAAAAGTTAAGTTGACTAATTTTCAGAGTTAAATTAGATGACATTTATTCGAATTTGAAATAAAATATTTATATATTCAAAAACTATACAAAAAGTACTATAAATTCCATTATTTTGCATATCAATATGATGAAAAAATACATCGTAAAATTGTTAGTCAATGTTATTATCGTTTGACTATAAAAAAAAAACTATGATTATTAAAAGTGGACAGAGGTAGTATAATATATAATTGTGTCATTTAACTTGATTTTAAATATGGCATCTTATTTTGTATGTATACAAGTAGACACACATCCTAGTGACATAATACATGTAGGACACTACATAAAATGTGAATTGCCACGTAGGACATATGTGTATACTTGTTTATTGTGATACAAATTTAACTATACTTGTGTATACTCAAAATTGAAGAGCGTAGATATAACATTTGAATCCATATAAAGGGTACTTTTATATAGTATGTCTTTTTATTATTCTCACTGTTTTTGGCATCATTAGTGATAATTTATCAAGAATGTTAATAGTTCCACTTGATTTATTTTTCAAATTCGACCCCTCTTATTTGTTCCAAGTTGTTGCTTAAATAGGATAATGTTTGAACTTTCAATTCTCTTTTTGTTGTTTATATCTTTACTTCAACTACTTTTATTTGTACGTAACTACTTATGAAGATTATTCTTACTCTTTATTTTTAAGATCAAAAGTAAAGAATCTAGGCTTAATTATGCATGTTAACAATTTAATTTTTCATCACAAGCCACAAGAATGTGAGGTGGTTCCGTGCCAAACTCCTTACATCTCTGCCTAACAGCCTAACCTTAACTCTTTACTTAACAACAAATTAAGCTTATGATGACGTTTCACGTACCGTTAAATCTTTCTTTAAAATTGTAAATCTTGGATATTTGTTTTGGATTATGGATAGGACTTCAAATTTTATTTTTATAAAATACATGAACTTTATATTGGACACTGTCAAACCTCTATATAAAAACATTGTTACAAAATGAGGCTCCTTTTATTTCTAGATAAGGGTGTGCATCAGTGGCGGATCCAGGATTTAAAGGTTGTGGGTTCTCATTTTCAGGTGTAAAATTCGCTCGCTGGAAAAAATTTAAAAACAGAAATGCTACTGGCAGGACTCGAACCCTTGACAGGGGCTTCACGGGCCTCTTATTGCAAAGGTTTAAACCAGCTCACCCTCAATTGCTTTTGTTCTATGAGTGCTCATTTAAATTATAATAACATATGTATCATATTTTCTATATATATACAAAAAATTTCGGAAATCAATGGGTGCTCGAGCACCCGCGTCTGGCTTACTGGATCCGCCCTGGTGTGCATAGATCGGTTTGATCGGCTTTAATTATTATTAATTTTTAGTTTCTAAAAGTTCTGAACCAATAACCAAATCGATAATATAATTTTTATCGGTTTTGATCCATAATGGTTCGATTTAACTAACAAGAAAATGCTTGCAAGTCAAACGTAACACCTCAGAATTTGAAAAAAGAGAAAAGTTAAGTTTTTGAGTTGCATGTGTCTATAGTTCCCATATAAGGATCATAGAAGCTTTTACGGGCCGAAGTTGGCAACCGTAGGAATAGGGAAATTATTATTATTTTTTTCAAAAAAAGTCTCAGTACCCTTTTATACGGAACATCAGGAAAGCCCATCCTCCCATGTAGGGGTGTATATGACCGGATTGGTTCGGATTTTTCAAATATCAAATCAAATCATTTGTGTCGGATTGATGAATTTACAAACCAAACCAAATAAATAAAACTAGGGTTTTTCAACTTCGGATTTTTTCGGGTTGTTTCGGATTTTCAGATTCTTTCGATAAAGTATTTATACAACATATAATTTACTTATACTTCAAATATTTTTTGGCTCCTATCAAAATGCAACTATGTAAGTTATTTCTCAAGAAAACAACACAAAATATGGTATGATTAATGACACTAAAATATCCAACAAAAAAATAAATAATAAAATCGCGTAAAACAAATATTGCAAATTAATAAGTCATAATAAAATTGATCGTCATTTAAAGTACTAAATCATGCTAAAATAAGTTTAGTAAGTATTAATCACATGAATAAATATTAAAAGAAAGTAAAATTAGATCATGTATTTTAATTGTCTAAATCAATGTAAAACTAAAAAACAAATATTCAATATTATTATCATTCTTAGTGTTTAATTGTTTTTTATTTTGTATTAGTATTAATTTGATTTTTATTTAAACTTTTTTATAATTACCAACATGTAAGGACTATAATCTTTATTAGATCATTAAGAATCCTAACTTCCGAACATGACATAAATGTATGAAAAGATAAAAACTATGAAAAAGTATAAGAGATTTTAAAAATTATATCAAAGTAAGTATTTTTACGTATAAAATAAAATTTTAAAATTATATATATAATGTCGGGTTGTTTTTTTTTGGTTGAACCTAAACCAATCCAAATATAATCGGGTTTTTTTCGACACCAAACCAAGTCAAACCAAAAACTAGTCGGGTTTTTTTCGGTTTGACTCGATTTGCGGTTTTATTCGATTTTCCATTCAATTTTGTACATCCCTACTCCCCACGTACGAGTCATAGATAGGCCCCATAGGTTACCCCTAAACTACATGAAATTCTAAAGTTTAAGGTTGGTTTCTTTGTTGGCATGTATGGATCGTAGATAGACCTACAAGCCGTACATGAGTGCCATAAAAAGTTAGTCTAAACTAATAGTCTCTCATCAGTTCTATTGTTGACCAGAACGGTCCATAGAAGGACCTACAGACCGTATGTAGGAATGAATTGAAAATTATTTTTAAAGGACTTTAAAGTCTTTTCTCTAATTGATTAATACCTAAACTAAGTTGCTTTGATCTTAATCCTAAGCCCTATATAGGTCTTTTAAGCCTAAAAACTATCCATTATAAATCAATCTTCTAAAATTCCTAAATCCCTCCAAGATCACCCCAAAAATTCCCTCAAGAACTGAGTGAGAAAGCTAGGGTTTGGCTTGAAGAGCTCCAATTCATCATTGATTGCTAAAGTATGATAGTATGAATTGATATTTATGTCATCCAATCTAATGTGTACACAAGTAGACACACACGTCCTATGTGACATAATACATGTAGGATGCCACATAAGATGAAAATTGTTACGTAGGACATGTTTATATGCTTGTTTATTGTTCTACAAATTTAATTATATTTGAGTACCTCAAAATTGAAAAATGTAGATGCCATTTGAATCTATATTAAAAGTACTTTTATATGGGCATAATATATATACAAATGTGCCCTTTAACTTGGTCTCATTTCACATTTATGTCCTTCAACTTTGGGTATGCACAAGTAGAGACTTAAATTTGTATAAACTTGAACTAGTAGACACAGAAGTTCTACGTGGCACGATACACATACGACACTACGTAGGATACAAATGGCATGTTGGATACCATGTAGGACATGCATGTCTATTTGTTTAACTTTATACAAGTTTAAGTGCCTACATGAGCATACCAAAATTGAAGGGCATAAATATGCTTGAAGTCAAATTAAAGGATATATTTATGTATTATGCCTATGCCTTTTATATATTATGCCTTTTTTTTTAATCATCCTCATTGTTTTTGGCATCATTAGTGATAATTTATCAAGAATGTTAATACTTCCACTTTCTTTATTTATTATTTTCAAATTTGACTCCTCTTCATTTTTTCCGGAGTTCTTGCTTAGTTAGGATAACGTTAAAACTTTCAAACCTCTTTTGGTTGTTTCATATCTTTACTTCAACTACTTTTGTACGTATGAATATGATTCTTATTCTTTACGAACTCTAACCACTATTTGTCATGTTATATTTTTGATAATTCAATTTGACAAATTTTAAAAATTAAATTCGATTACATTAATTTGATATTTTACAACATAAAATTTAGATATTAAAAAACAATAAGAAAGGTACTATAAATTTGCATATCAATATAATGACTGAATATACATCGATAAAATGTTAGTCGAAATTATTATCGTTTGATTCTAAAAATGAAAACTATGACAATTAAATGGGAGAAATTAAAGGCTCTCGATTTTACACATAAAGTTAGTTACTTCTTTTTTTTAATCTCGATTTTCCTTAGTCATTCAAGTGAGTACGTATAAAGCTAATTATTTTCTTTGTCTTGTTTTCTCTTAGTATTTCTAGTGTTTTTTTTTTATAGGAACGACTTATCCTTTCTTTGCATAATTCAATTTTACAAAAATAAAGAATCAAAGATATGTAATTAAATATGTGTATTTTTCATATGAAATTGTATGGATCTAATAAAAAAATGAAACCTCATTCTCATCACAGTCCCGTAAGAGGATGTAAATAACCCACTTACTACTCTATAAATGATTCATTTTTGGATAATAACATTTATAGAATCTCTACGCGATAGAAGCATGAAGTTTTAAAATTTATTTTAAGGTGTGATTGTATTATCAATATGTAATGATCCTGTAGTGACCTCAAGTTATTTATGACTTTATAGGACAGACAGTTCGATCATCGGGTCGTTCATTTGAGTTTTATGTGAGTTTTTCTCGCTATAGAAGTTCTTAAGTGGAAGGGGTGACTTTAGTCAGCATTTGAAGTTCAGGTATCAGATGTGATTTTCGTCGGTTCCATTAACTCCTAAGGGCCAATTTAGGCTAGTGGCATGGTTTGTTTGGGCCTCCAGGCTTCCGATGTAAATTTATGTCATTAGGTGTTTCAACTTTAATGTTTTGACCAAAGTTTGACTTTGGTTAACATTCTTACTTTTGTCAGCATTCTTGTTAAATGTACTTGGATGCGTTTTGCACTACATTCATTTTTTATGTTATCCAAAAATATGAATTTAACTTGTTGGAACTTATAGACCTCTTTGAAATAAGACTTGAAGACTTTATATTCTCCTTCAAATATTGATTTATATCAAACTCTTTCGTCACAAAGAGTTATATCCTTTTGTATTTTAGTAAGTTTTAGTCACATATATCTCTTTCTCCTCTATTTTTCATAATTTTTTTTTTGATATGACGTGCTTCAAACATAGTTTCAGATAAATTGAGAGATTCCAATATTAGTTTGCGTATTAATTCAAACATAGTTGGAGACAATGGGTAATCATAAATATAAATGTCTTCAATAAAAATCATTGCAAACTGCAAAGTACAAGAATTAAATAGCATAATTGAAACAAAATAATAAATAACAAAAAAAATTAAGGAAAGGACTTTGATAAATATCTGAAGATAATTCGTCTAGAAGACATTTGGTGAGATATTTGCATCATCTTATGGAATCTGTGAGGAGGAGGAAGCTCCATTTTCTAGCTGCTCCAAATGTTCGTTCAATTTAAATTCACCAGAAATCAGCCATGCTTCCAACTTCATTACATCATGAACATTCAATTGATCTATGGACTCCCACCAACCTAGATCTCTAGCCTCATTCATTCGGTCTAATTTTTCATTTGCAATTTTTTCGATTTCGTCCAATTCGTTTAGAATATCATTAAATTGACTTACTTTTTTGCGTGCTTCTGCAGCAACAAGGCGGTCACTTGAACTTAAATTTGCTGTAGGATTTATAAAACGATCAATGACCACGTTAGAGGTTGGACTACTAAAGGAATAAGGTATACCTTTCGGTGAAGACATAACAATTCCAAGATCTACATCACATTCTCTAACAAGTTCACAAGCTTTTTTGTATAAGCCAGAACGTCGTTTAGAGAATGTGGTGAGTCGAGCAGATTCATTCTCTATTTTCGCCAATGAAATTTTTTGGCGTCCTGCTGTCTTCTTATGCTCCATGCTAGAATATACTAAAATATGCTATTAGTTAATTCTCTCTTAAAAATATGTGTACTAAAAAGATGAAATATCATGCATATTTATATACAGAAATTTCACATTGGTCATTAAATTATTTGCCAAATATCCCAATAAAAGCAATTTTTTCTTGATACTTAAAGTTAATAAGGAAAATTTGTATTAATGTTATATTCCAAATTTTGTTTTATAATAATATAAATTAATCTAAAAGTTAATTTAAATAGGTAAGTTGGTGTTTAATATTCTAGATGAAATTTATCAATTCGTTTAATTATTGTGAATATATTTTACCAATACTAGAATATTTTGGTTATTTTATAGTAACTAAATCAAATTTT
>NC_028646.1:7181544-7184310 GCF_001406875.1 Solanum pennellii | reverse complement strand
ATATATATATATATATATATATCAATTGCACTAATACATGACATTTTAAATTATTTTCTTGAGGTTGAATAGATTCTTTCCCTGTGTTAAGCAATCTTAGAATCATTGGATACTCAATGGATTTTTTTAAAAATCTTTTAAATCTTTCAAGAATTTTCATATAACCTTCATCGTCTAATTAGACATGATTATTAGTCGTTATACATATTCAAGTATTTCATATATTGCTAGACGGAAATAAGTCTCATTGCATCCATCACTAGAGAATATTTGTTCTTGAATAGTTGGAGGAACATTATTATTGTAGTATTTTTTTAGTTACATTTTTTAGCAATACTTATGAAAACTAAAGCAGAAGCTAAAACTTATGTTTAACACAAGACTGAACAATAAAAATTTAAGAGATCCATGAGACTATATCACTAGTCTTTGAATAAAGCCAATAGTGCTACTTAATATGAAATAAATAAGGAGGACTCTCCAAGTGCTGATTGAAATAAACAATTCCTAAAAACTAACTAAAACAAAATCGTGAAGTCCCCAAATTAGTAGGATTCGCCGAGTGCTGATTAAATGTTGCATTCCAACAAGCCACCAGTCTAGGCACGAACACCTAAATTTACATCATAAAAGGATGTTGCAAAAAAATGTACGAGGTCAATACATGGAATGTATCGAATATGAAAGGGATTCCAACAAAATCATATAAAGTAATATATGGAAGAACAGTGAAACAAGATTTCTAGAATCGTAGTAAAATAAAGGAATTTGAAAGAAAATTTTGAGTCCACGCATAAGTGTTAGTTTGAAACCATCTTTCAAAGTATATATATCAAGGTGAGTCTACATTAAAAAACCTTACTAAATCATTTACATAAAATAACATACTTTAAATGAACCATACTGTAACGCCTCGAGAATTAAGACATTGAGATTTAATATACTATTGATTTAGCATTCCTTTAGTTTGATGCTTATATATGCTTGAGTTAATTAGTTTTCCATTGGTATTTGTATAGGATGAGGGTTTTTTCTCAAGTGTCAGCCACGTTTACGATGTAGGCTCAGGAAGTGACACAATCTCTAGTGTATCCACCTTAGCTCATATTTTATGTTTCTTACCCTATCAAGTGGGACACTCTCTTTTTGGTGTGGGAGCAGATTTACTGCATATTGAAGCTCACGTGGTTTATATCAGTTATTGTATATACATCCCACAAATTTTTAGTTTTTTTAGATATTGCATGACCTAATATCATGGTAGTGAACTATTCTCATACTCAATACATTTCGAGTACCGGCCGCATTTCATAATATAGATTTTGAAGCACATCCTTCTGGATGTGGTTAACCCTCACCTTGCTTTTCTTTGGTGAACCCTCATGTTTCGGGGACATAAATTTTATGAGTTTCAACTTTATTCCTTTTCAGTTTTAAATAGTAAAGAGCTATCTAAGGACTTGTCCTAGCAACTCATTTATGACTTGAGGCTTTTCACATAGTTTGTAGATTTCATGTATATTTTCTTTATAAGATTCTCTTTTACGATATGATGGATAGTAAGACTTATTTGTGCCATTTAATTTATTCTGTTTATGTATGCTATATTGTGTTATTCCATGTCATGTGGCTCTAGGCACCATATTGCATCTAGGCTGTAGTCTTGGCGACATAAACATTAGAGTTTGAAATTTAATGATTTATATTTGTTGACATTGTACCATTATCATAAACTTCGAATGGTTGATTCCTTATTGTCAACCAATTGAATTTCTAATATATTTTTTTTAACTTCGACTTCTTGTCTTATCTTGACCAAAACTATTCTTTCTTTTCATGGGATAAACGCTTTCAATTTTACATATAAGTTTCGAAACTACCTTTTCTTTTAACCTTGATTTTCTTCATCCTTCTACCGAGTACGTATAGAAATAATTGTTTTCTTTGTCTCGTTTTCTCTTTGTATGTGTAGTGTTTTTTTTATAGGAAAGACTTATCCTTTCTTTGCATAATTCAATTCTACCAAATTAAAATTTAAAAGAAAGGTCCACTTCTTTAAATTTCAAATGACATGAGTTATCCTTATACGAGAATTGTTCTTGATTTTTATGAGAAAAAGATGATGCTTCCGTCTCCGGAAAACCTCAAGTACATATAGTAATTATCATTGTTGAAATGCTTGATCTTCGTGATTATTGTCTCTTCTCTTCTTGGCCGAGGCTTTCTATGGAGATTTATGAGGTAGTTATTTGTCATCTCAGCGGACACTCCTTCTCCTTATTTATGATTTTACTCTATTCTAGGGATAATATCATTTGAGACTTATAGTTTTCTTTCAAATCAATTGTAATACTTTAGATACTTGTACACGTGAAACCAGATTTTAGCGTTATATTTTAGTTGATTCTGTTATGCGGAATTCGAGATAATACGAGAAAATATAAACGCGAAAAACAAAGACAACAGATTTAGGTGGTTCACCAATAAATTGGCTACGTCCACGGGGAAGAGGGGGAGCAGTTTTATTATGGAGAGGCAAGAACAGAATTACAGAATAGGGTTTGCCATAGCGTCTATAAATAGTGCTAAGCTACGCCCTAACAGGCTTGGGCCCAAAATACAGAATTGACAGATAATTAAGGGCCCAATACAACAACATTGTATACCGTCGGGCCGGGGGCGTCTCCGCCCCCCCGGACCCCCAGGCCAGGGGGCGCGTCGCCCCCTGGACCCCCCGACTCGCTGACCGGGCAGCGAGACCCCCGT
>NC_028646.1:7169649-7179931 GCF_001406875.1 Solanum pennellii | reverse complement strand
ACTTAAAATGGCTTCTTTGTAAGTAGACGGCTCAGATGTATCTACCTATTCAGCAACCTGCAGTGCATAACCCACCATGTCCTCAAAACCATACCTCGTAGGTGGCCGAACTCCAACCCTCCTTGGCCGATCTTGAGCTATACTCCGATGGATATCTGATGGCATAGATTCTGGAATATCAGTTTCTGTCTGTGGCTCTTGATCCTCCTCTTCAGGTTCTTTCAAATCGCTCTCGTTCTGAATGACTTGAAACTCCACCTGTTTATCAAGACTCCCAGTTTCTGACGTAGTTGTAACGGGTCCGATTCAAGGCATTCAACAGATTCCATATTATTAGATGGTGTTAGTCTATTTTCCTTGTTTTACTTCTGGAGTTGTCATATTAGTTGGGTTTAGCTGACTTGTCTTGATGCAATAAGACGATCCGTTTTTGGGTTGAGTCCATGCTTAAGTATTAGTTTGAAACCATCTTTCAATGCATATATATCAAGGTGAGTCAACATAAGAAACCGTTTCTTATATTGGAAGTGTTCCTTTGTTTAGAAATCATTTATTTAATGTTTGTTGGCCTTTTTATTTTGTTGAAATGTTCAATTCCTAATTATTAGGAAGTGGGCAGATTCTTAGTGAGTTAGTAGCGTCTCTCAGGAGTCCTAGTAGTCTATGTATTGACCTTTCTTGATTGCTATTGAACATAAGAGAGCTGCGCAGTAATACTTTTCTTATGTTGCTTATTTCAATTGACTTTCTTCATCGTTCTTCTTGTTATTTTCTATTAATGGTATCAAGAATCAGGTTTAATAATTTTTTTAAAAAAACTGTGTGGGAGAGTTCACTCAGAAATTCATTATTCATCTATGGCTTTAGAGAGCAACTTAGTACAAGCAACCGTCCCTTGTTTAAATCGATATGACCATGTGAGTATGCTAATGGAAAACTTTTTACGGTCAAAGGAGTATTTGGCTGATTGTCGAGGATGGAATCGGCACTCTAGAGGATGGCAAAGCTTTGACGAACGCTCAAAAGAGTTTGAATGAAGAAAGCCAAAAATTACCTCTTTCAGGCTATTGAACGCCCATCTTTGAAACCATTCTTTGCAAATAAAATTCCAAATATTTATGGGACTCCATGAAAAAAAAAGTATCATGGTAATATAAGAGTGAAGCGAGCACAACTTCAAGCTTGGAGGAGGGACTTAGAAACTTTGCAGATGAAGGAGGGTGAAATTGTCACTAGCTCTTCTGCTAGAACCATGGAGATAAGCAACAAGATGCGATTTCATGGAGAGAAAATAAACGATGTCACAATTGTTGAAAATATATTGCTTTCCTTGTCACCAAAATATGATTGATTTGTATGCTCCATTAAGGAGTCAAAAGACATAGATGCTTTGTCACTTGACGAATTGCAAAGCTCCTTGTTGGTGCATGAGCAATAGATCAACTGAAGTTAAAATTTTGAGGAGCAGGACTTGAAGGCTTCTACTTTAATTTCTTCCCATTCGAGAGGAAGGGGTAGAGGTAGAGGAAGAGGGAGAGGAGATCGAGGAAATTAATGGGGATGATGGCAACAAAGAGTGCAACAAGAATTTTAGAGTCAATAATATTGACTATGGCAAAGGCAGAGGAAATTTTTTTGACAAATCTAAGGTAGAATGTTATCCTTTCCATATATTTGGCCATTATTGTTCTGAATGTCGTACTATATTACCTAGTTATAAAGAACAATAGCCAAATTTTGCTGAGAACAATGAAGGAGCAACCTTGTTAATGGCAGTCCACGATAAAAATGGGCCTGAGGAGAAAGCTCTTTGCTATGTGGATGTTGGTTATAGTAACCACATGACTGGAAATAAGTCTTTCTTCTCTAATTTAAATGAAAGCTTCCATTCGACGGTTGGTTTTGGTGATCTCTCCCTTGTGAATATAATAGGGAAGAGTAATGTCAATTTTAGAACCAAAAATGGGTGTGCAGAGAACATATCTAATATGTTTTGAGTTCCTGCTTTAAAAAGTAATTTATTGAGTTCTGGTCAATTGTTAGAAAAAGGATATGTCATCACCCTTAGGAACGATTGTTGCGAGATTTCTGATTCTTCTAGAGTTATCGCTATTGTGAAAATGAGTTATGACAGGTTGTTCCTTTTGATGATTGAAATATTCAATCTGGTTTTATAGCGGAAGTGAGAGAACCTTCATGGTTGTGGCATTTTTGATATGGTCATCTAAATTTTTGTGGTTTGAAGATCCTTCAAAAGAAGAATATGGTGACAGGACTTCCTAAAACTGTTGTTCCTTCTCAAGTATGTGAATAATGTGTTCTTGCAAACTACACCGGTCTCAATTACCGAAAGACAAGTCATGGTGAGCAAAAGAGATGTTGGAGTTAGTTCACTCAGACATTTGTAGGACGATAACACCAATCTCTAACGGAGGTAAAAGGTTTTTTTATTGCCTTTATTGATGATTATTCTCGAAAGACTTGGGTATATTTTTTCGCTCGAAAAATTAGAGGCTTTTAATGTATTTAAATAGTTCAAAGCTCATGTTGAGAATGAGACAGAGAAGACCATAAAAAGCCTTCGAACAGATTGTGGAGGCGAATATTGCTCAAAGTCATTTGAAGAATTTTGTAAGTCTTGTGGTATTCAAAAAAAAGCTCACAACATAATATATACCTCAACAAATGGTGTTTTGGAGAGAAAGGACAGAACCATTCTTGTCATGGTTCGAAGCTTGCTGGCTCAAGGAAGAGTTCCGAAGGCATTTTGACCTGATGCAGCAAATTGGAGTATCCACATCTTAAATAGAAGTTCTACTTTGCTCTTTGAGATATCATAACAGAGAAGGCTTGGAGTGGAAGGAGACCGACTGTAGATCACTTCAAATTTTTTTGCTGCATTTCCTATGCACATGTCCCAGATGTAAAGAGAAAAAAACATGATGATAAAGGCGTTAAGTGTGTCTTTGTTGGTCTTAGTGAGAAGTCCAAGGAGTACAATCTATTTAATCCTTTCACAAAAAAGATAGTGACTAGTAGAGATATTGTTTTCGATGAAGACAACACTTGGAACTGGGATGAAAAGTTGTCTAGTCAAGTTCTATATGATGATGAATCTGAAGATGTAGCTCCAAGGTCTGAAATTTTAGCAACTGCTGCTACAACTGTTGAGGTTTTTCCACCTACAAAAGAACCTATCGAAGCAATGAAAGTTGTTCCTCGTTTCAGAAGAAGACCTAAATGGATGCAAGACTATCAGGTAGGGGCACACAAAGTCGAACCAAATCGCAAATCGAGTCAAATTGAAAAAAAAACCTACTAGTGGTTTGGTTTGACTTGGTTTGTTGTTGGAAAAAATACCCGACTATATTTGGGTTGGTTTGTTTTCAACTAAAAAAGACCAACCCGAGAACAAACCAACATTATATATATATATATTTTAAAATTTTATTTTATGGTAAAAATACTTACTTTGATATGATTTTTAAATATCTCTTATACTTTTTTTAATTATATTTTTTATCTTTTAATATAGTTGTTTCTTGTTTGGACGTTAGAATTCTTAATGATCTAATAAATATTATAGTTTATACCTGTTGGTAATTATAATAAAGTGTAAATAAAAATCAAATTATTCTTAATGCAAAAAGAAAATCAATTCAACACTAAGAATTACAATAATATTGAATATTTGTTTTTTTAGTTTTACATAGATTTAGAAAATTTATAAAATACATTGATCTAATTTTACTTTCTTTTAATATTTAGTCATGTAACTAATGCTTAATAAACTTATTTTAGCATGATTTAGTACTTTAAATTACGATCAATTTCATTATTACTTATTAATTTGCAATATTTATTTTAAGCGATTTTATTATTATTTTTTGGTTGGATATTTTAGTGTTATCAATCATATCATATTTTTTGTTATTTTCTTGAGAAATAACTTATATAGTTGCATTTGGTATGACTAAAGAAATATTTGAAGTACAAGTAGATTATATGTTTGTATGAATACTTTGTCGAAAGAACCCCAAAATCCGAAGAAACCAGAAAAAACCCGAAGTTGAAAACCCGTATTTATTGGTTTGGTTTGGTTTATATATTCAAAACCCGACACAAATGATTTTGTTTGATATTTGAAAAACTCGAACCAACCCGGTCATGTACACTCCTACTATCAGGTAACCGATGTGAATATCAATGATGAGACAAGTTCTTATTTTGCATTGTTTGCAGATTGTGACCCAATAAATTTTGAAAGTGTTGTCCAAGAAACAAAATGAAGGAGGCAATGTATGCTTAAATTTTGGAAAATGAAAAAAACGACACTTGGGAGCTTATTGATTTACCAAAAGGGCAAAGAACAATTGGAGTTAAATGGTTTTATAAAACCAAACACAATATATATGAATGGTGAAGTTGAGAAGTACAAGGCGTGCTTGGTGACCAAAGGATATATGAATGATATGGTGTGGATTACAAAGAGGTGTTTGCTCCAGTAGTCAGACTTGACACCATCTGGTTGGTGGTGGCACTAGCAACGCTAAACAACTGCCAATTTATCAATTGGACGTGAAATCAGCCTTCTTACATGGAGAATTGCAAGAACATGTATATGTTGATCAACCCCCTGTTTACATTAAGTATGGCCGCGAACATTAAGTTTACAAATTGAGAAAAACATTACATGGGATAAAACAAGCTCTACGAGCTTGATATACTTATTTGAATACTACAGGTTATAAAAAATGTCCTTATGAAAATACACTTTATACTAAAAATAAAGACGGAAAGCTTGTGATTGTGTGCTGACATGAAGATGATTTAATCTATACTGGAAATGATCATATATTGCTTAATAATTTTAAGCAATTGATGAGGACCGAGTTTGATATGTCGGATCATGGCATGATGCATTACTTTCTGTTGAAGTGAAGCAATCCTCTGGTGAAATTTTTATGTCACCGCCCTAGCAGAAACGGAGCTGAAGCTTGAAAAAAATCCTATAGGAACAAGGATTGACAAAACAATTCCAAGATCGACATCACATTCTCTAACACGTTCACAAGCTTTTTTGTATAAGCCAGAACGTCGTTTAGAGAATGTGGTGAGTCGAGCAGATTCATTCTCTATTTTCGCCAATGAAATTTTTTGGCGTCCTGCTGTCTTCTTATGCTCCATGCTAGAATATACTAAAATATACTATTAGTTAATTCTCTCTTAAAAAACTAAAAAGAGGAAATATCATGCATATTTATATACAGAAATTTCACATTGGTCATTAAATTATTTGCCAAATATCCCAATAAAAGCAATTTTTTCTTGATACTTAAAGTTATTAAGGAAAATTTGTATTAATGTTATATTCCAAATTTGATTTTATAATAAGATAAATTAATCGAAAAGTTAATTTAAATAGGTAAGTTGGTGTTTAATATTCTAGATTAAATTTATCAATTCGTAATATTGTGAATAGATTTTACCAAAACTAAAATCTTTTGGTTATTTTATAGTAACTAAATCAAATTTTGCACCTACTCAAATAAAAATATATCTACTATTTAACTTGAAAAGAAAAAATATATTAATGTACTTACAATTTAAAAATAATAGATCCTTCATCTTGTAAATTAATGTTTATTTAAGAAGAATTAACCTAAATAAGTGAAACATTCAAACTAATAATAAGAGAAAATAGCCAAAAGCCCCCTCAACCTATAGTCGGATTCTTAACTATGCACTCATACTTTACGGGAGTCCTATTTGTTAGGAACGAAAATAACTAGGTTTAAATGCGGAAGCTAGCAAAGCAAACCTTGAAAGATCACGAGTAAGAAGAAAACGATAAATATACCAAAAGACACAAAGATTTAACGTGGTTTGGTCAATCGACCTACGTCCACAAAGGAGATGAGCAATCCACTATAAATATGAGAGTACAAATACAGAGGGAAACATTACCGAGTCTAAACAACATAGAAAAACAATCAAACATAAGACATCCTAACAATATCAAAACTCTAAAAAGTACAACATTAATTGTCATTATGCACTATGTTTAAATCTACCTTTTCCATGTACACAATTATGTCACGTAGTTGGTCCTCTCAAGGAACCCAAACACAAACAGTTAGCATATCGGAATGTGGTTTCCGATCCAATAATTATGCCAGAACGTGGCAACTGATCCTAGTTAGTTATGCCTGAACGTTTGCAAACGATCCAGCAGGTTATACCGAAGCGTGGCAACTGATCCCAGTTGGTTATGGCGGAACGTGACAACCGATCCATACAACACACCACAATCACAATCACAAGTATATCATCACAATCATACATCAAGAGGTGATTCATAACATATAGTTCTTAGTTCCTTCTCATTCACATTAGGCGTGATCAATAGGTTTCGTACCCATACATGCACGATTTACATTAACGCAAGAACTAATATACCACCTTAAATGACAGAAACACAACCCTTCCACCGAACTACTTGAACACATATATCATGTAAACAATAATTCGACCGTATCTAACCCTAGATCATCATCTAAGGCTTATTCTTAGGATTTAACTAGATTTCACTCTGTGCACGAAGGCCTACGCATGATTCTAGCGTTGATTTAAATATATTACATAGTGAACACAGATTTATAACTATTCAATTCATAAAAAACTTAAATATTTTGAACTAGTTAAGTACCTTTTCAATGCAATGAGACCGTGAAAATGCTAAACATTATGGAGTTCTACGAATTCTTATATCTAAGATCGCATTATCAACTCAAATATTTTTCATTCCACTTGCTTTATAGCATACTTTTAGTAGAATTTATGTCATTAGTGTCTCTATTGATGATCAACATATCACCAATATAGAAACAAACAATGACCGTATGATTTTAATGTGAACACATTTATCACTTTCATCATTCTTCAATCCATTTGTCAACATGGTTTGATCAAATTATGTCATTGTTTGGGTGCTTCCATAATGTGACTTAACAAGTTTACACACTTTCTTTTATTTACCATGAACCACAAAACCCTTGGGTTGTTTCATGTAAATTTCTTCGTCTAATTCTACATTTAAGAAAGTTCTTTTCACATTCATTTGATGAATTTGGAGGTCATATACCACACTTATAATTTTTTCATCCGAATGAATGTAATTCTAATTACTAACGAGTGTATATATATTGACAAGATCAAAATATTGGTTTTTTTTTGTCTAAAGCCTTTGACACAAAGTCTTGCTTACAGTTCCATCAACTGTTATTTTCCTTCTAAAGATTCACTTTGAACCCAAAAGGTTTATTTTCTTGAAGAAGATCAATTAACTTCCAATATTATTTATTGACACCATCTTTCCAAAGAATGAGTCTACAGAAGACACAGGAAATGTTATAAAATCATATTCGAAGGAAGTAAATGTCCTCTAGCATTTACTAAACCTCTGAATCTCTTTATTAAGTACATTATCCTTTTCATTTCCTAGGCCTTTTAGACCCTTCTCTAGACTACTCAAGTATAATTTTACAGTCCACAGTCATAGGTCCTATTTTAATTCTTTTAGGAATAGGAACTTGGACTTTGACTAGATACCCCCACACTTTGAAATATTTCAAGTTGGATTTCCTTCTTTTCCATTTCTCATATGGAAAAGATTGTATTCTGATCAAACAAAATCGCTTTCTTTCTAAAAAGACCACTTTTTGTTGTTCCTTTATGCAGTAAGGATAGTTCCTCCATACAATTTTTTTTGTAAATCCGAACTTAAAATTAATGCATCCATCATTTCTTTCAACGTTTGACTTTTCATTAGATTGAGGTGAATATGATAGTAGTTTTATGGATATTCCACTTTCCAAACATATTTCTGCACAATGAGATTTATACTCTCCATTCTTATTACTTCTTATAATTTTCACACTGATTTTCAACTTCGATATTACATTGTCTAGGCATTTTTATTGTTTAATCTTTACCATTCAGCAAATAGACATAATCATTTATAATGCAATTCTCAATAAAAGTTACAAATACTTTTTCCCACCATGAGATGGTGTTAACTTCATATCACAAATATCAGTGTAAATCAATTCTAAGGGAATAAAATTCCTTCCAACAGATTTATAAGAATACTCAACATACTTAGATTCCACAAAAACTTGACATTTTTATTTATTGCACTAAAACTTAGGCAAAACTTCTAAGTTGATCAGTTTTCTTACAAGGTTTTGTAATTGACATGCCCCAAGTGTTCATGTCACAAACATTGACTCAAGCAAGTAAGAACAAATAAAAACATTGAGTTTGAAAAGCTCTTCGCGAGGTAGCTTTTTCCTCGCTAATATTTTGTTATTATTTCTTACAATTTTGTGTGATACAAACATTGTTTAGATTCTCAAATGTCCTTTTCAGAAGGACATTTCCATAACATTCAATATGATTGTTATAGAACTATTTATGAACAAAGTTTCATCGGGTTCAATAAAGACAATATAATCCAAATGTTATTTTTACAAAAACATAACAAATGACTATTCACCAATATTCATGTCTATGCAAATACTTTTATTATCATAGACATGTCTTTTCATGAAAAATCACAACATTTTAAGTGATATTTTTTTTTCATAAAAGAACACAATTATTTTGAACAAGTATATATATAATTTGGATGTTTTATACTAGTAATAGAGAAACTCAACAACCATAATACCAAATATACTCCAAGAATTTTGTGGGTATAACATAATACAAAAGTATCATTGAATTTCATATCTTTTGCTCCAAAGTTAAATTAGACACCAAGTCTAATCAAAAGCAAATAACCCCCACATTTCAAATGTGATCTCAACAATATTTTTCAAATATTTGAAAATAGTTTTTTCACATATTTTAATGTTGGAAACATTATTCTATGAAAGAATTATAGTAATGCAATTCTCTTTGACAATGTTTGCACAATGTCAAAGTTCATCCCATCGAGACACAAAATCACAAATTCTAAGTCACTGGTATTTTTCCTCTATCAAAAATAGACATACCACTTAGTATTTTAAATACTAACAATAAGGACAAAAAAATTGTACAATTTATTTCTATATTACATTGAAGTTTATAGAAAATCAAAGGTACAACACTGACTTATTATGCGAAGTTTTTACATTCTTCAAACCAATTGCATAGTCCAATTTATCCAGAGTATAAAACCACAAAAGTTTTTAGTCTACAAAAATCAGACACACTAACATTTCTCATGGAGTACAAAACTACAAAAGTCTTTTTTTTCTCCAAACAGAATAACACATATTTCTTATCCCATAGAAATACATAAGCAGATTTTTAAATTTGTTAGATTTTTCCCCTCAGATATCTTAACTATGATATTTCCCGATTGAATAATTGAACCACTCATAATTTGTTTCTTTTAAACAGTGTTGTTGGCTGATAGTGGAACTAGGTTTTGTGAGGAGTATTCATAGAGGATACATATGTTGTTCCAGAACTCATTAGTCCAACTAATAGTGAAACTGTTTGAGAATAATTGTGTTTTACTTCAAGTCATTTGAACACATTAGAAAACAAACGAGACTAACACACAATTTGTCTTCATTCCTTCAATCAAAATTATTACAATACGTACACATTTGAAGGCATTTACAATTAAAAAAAATAATCAAAAACAACCAACAGAGTTTAAAATGAACAAATTATGGGCGGTTCAATGATTCAAAAGGAAAATGGCGTAGTTGAGGTACCTGAAGGAAAAAACCCAATAAGTGTAGGGATCTGTTTATGAGTTCGACCTTTATTTAAAATCTATTTTTCTTGCCTTTTAGATGTGAAATCATTAATTACTGTTTTCTAATAATTGTTTTAGTAATTCCTTTTAAATTGATGATATAGCTAATACATTCAAACTTATATTGTTGATCTTAGTGTAACGACCTTTTTAGTCGTTTTGAGCAGTAGAGTTTATTTCTGGTAATAACTGTCTGGGTCGACGGATCCCACGACGGACCGTCATGGGCACGACGGACCGTCGAGGGGGTCTCATTCCAATTCACTTAGATTCTGAAAATTTGGGTACTGAGATCGACTCTCTGAACTTCGCGACGAAATGGCAGGACGGACCGTTGAGGGCACGACAGACCGTCACAATTCTTTCCACAGAATTAACTCTCTGAACTTTGTGGCGGACCTGCAGGACGGACCGTCACAGTCGTGACGGACCGTCACAGTCTCCGTAAGCCCACTCGGGTCGGAA